>NW_005842902.1:40345-44609 GCF_000455745.1 Alligator sinensis | reverse complement strand
CCCTTTTCAGGAACTGTAAATACACATTTGCATTTGCCATAGCTAGTACCACTAACATTAACATCAACAGCTTCATTATGTTGAATTCTGTTGGCAGGTATTGTTTGGCTTGCCTCTGCAGGCAATTCTTCTGGATTACGTTGTCACTTGCTTCACCGTACGGAAGATTTCTTTTACTGAAATCGTTGTATTTGGTTTATTTTTTTTCTTTGGACGCAGGTTGTAGTTATGAGGGGCCTCAACCCAATGACCTGCTTCAGCGTTTACATTGGGGAGACCTTCCTCATCAAATCCAGTTCCTGTTGGAGTGGGATTTAAATCCAGTTGGGTCGGTTCCGGGTCGATTTGTTCTACTTCTTTTGGCGTTAAGGTTCTTCTGCAATGAGATGCATGGATCCAGGCAGACTTTCCATCAACCTTTACAGCTGTATTGGTGGTTAGTAAGACTTGATAAGGTCCATTCCATCTAGGCTGCAGACAGTTTTTCTGGTGAAATTCTTTTACAAGGATCCAGTCTCCAGGACTTAGAGAATGGCAAGGAACATCAGTAGGCACGGGTAAGGCTGCACTGACCTGTGGGAACAAAGCTTTAGCAGTTTTGATGAGTCCTCTGCAATAATTTAACACATTCTCATGGCCCTCCAACAGGTTTGCTGCTTTTTGTTCGTTGATAGGGTGTAGGCCTACATTCATCAGTCTACCAAACAAAATTTCATATGGTGTCAACCCATGTTCTCTATTTGGCATGTTCCTGAGGTGCATCAGTGTAATTGGAAGAATGTCAGGCCAAGAAAGTCCAGTTTGCTTACAACATTTGAGTAATTTGGATTTAATATCTTGGTTAAGACGTTCAACCTTTCCTGAGCTTGCTGGGTGATAAGGTGTATGGAATTTCCATTTACACCCCAATGCCTTACTTAATACTTTCTGAATTTGCGAGATAAGATGTGGCTCTTGATCTGAGTCTACTGTGTGGGGTATGCCGAATCATGGAATTCATTCAGTTATTAATTTCTTTGCTACAGAGACTGCGTCTGCCCTTCTGGTAGGGTAGGCTTCTATCCATCCACTGAAATGGCATATTACAACCAGAACATGCTTTCTAGGTGGGAGGTCAGTGAAGTCTATCTGCAAGTTCTGAAATGGTCCATAGGACCACGGAGTAGCACTGGCCTGGACATGTGCTGGTTTACTAATTCCATGTTGTAGGCATATAGCACAGGTTTCCAATACCTTTTTTGCTTCTGCATGAATGGTGGGTACATACCAGTACCTCAAAATGTTCTCAGCTTTTGCACGCATGTCCCATTTCATGGGATGTGCGGGCACGCTGAGGGACAAGGATTTTTGGGGCAATAATGTGCCCATCTGGAGACTTCCATAGGGTATCAGAATGTAAGGTACAGCCTGCTGCAAGCCACGCGTGCTTTTTGGATTCTGGAGCTGCATCTTGGAGGAGAGAGATATTAGATAGTGAAAGATTAAGAGTTGCACATAAGGAAATAACAAGTGGGGTGCCTTCGAGGGCAGCATGCTGTGCATGCTGATCCGCACAAGCATTTCCTTGACTTATCGGATCAGAGCCTCCTGTATAAGCTTTTCAGTGTATAACAGAAATCTGTTTAGGGAGTAAAATAGCATCTAACAAGGTGTTAATTAACGGAGCATGAGAAATTGAGGACCCTGCAGAGGTAAGGAATCCACGATGCTTCCAAATCTGACCTGCAGAATGGCACACTTTAAAGGCATAGTGAGAATCAGTGTAAATATTAGTGATAAGCACCCCTTGTTTCAGGGGCACCTGGCTAAACGCCTAGGGACAGAAGTCAGTAAAATAGCATCTAACAAGGTGTTAATTAACGGAGCATGAGAAATTGAGGACCCTGCAGAGGTAAGGAATCCACGATGCTTCCAAATCTGACCTGCAGAATGGCACACTTTAAAGGCATAGTGAGAATCAGTGTAAATATTAGTGATAAGCACCCCTTGTTTCAGGGGCACCTGGCTAAACGCCTAGGGACAGAAGTCTGGCTGGAAGCCATGTCCAGCAGAGATCCCCTGAACTTTTACTGCATTTTCTACTTCAGGAACAGCTTTGTATGTTTTGAAAAAGTATTTTATCTAACCAAGGGCATAGAGTAGGTTGTTTAGGCTGGGGGAGATCGCTTGTTGCTTAGTTGTTTAATTGCTGGCCTCGTAAGAGGAAAAGCTGTATCAACAAAGTTCCGGAGCTGGAAGGGGGGTTACTTCGGGGGGAGCTGGAAGGGGGGATACTTGCTGGGCTTACTATACATTTCATCACATCAGCAAGTTTAACCTGTTACGTAGCTATATAAGGCAGATGCCCACTGGGGTGTGGGTGCTTTTTTTGTGAACGATTGCCAAGCACCACTTTCTGCGCAGAAATAAAGATTAAGTTGGATCCTTCACCCCTGTGTGTTTATTGGCACAAGCGCACCGGGCACGAACTCACTGTCCTTTGGGGACAACATTAGCAGACTTATTTTTAGCTAGAATACAAGCACGGGTTAAGGCTATTAGTTCAGCGGGTTGCACACTACAGATACCAGGGAAACTGTGAGCTTCAATGACTGCATGTGGTGAACATACGGTGAATCCTGCACGAAGTTGCCCAGTCGCGTCTCTTTTGCATGAGCCGTCTACAAAAAAAATACAATCAGGGTTAACTAGAGGTGTATCTGTGAGATCTGGATGTGGGGTAAATACCTGATCTGTCTGAGTAATGCAGTCATGATCTAACAAGTGAGTATCTCCGTCATGCGGTAAAGGTAAAAGAGAAGCAGGCTTTAAAACATTACAACGAATAATAGTAATATTATCGGCAGCTAAAATAGTGCGCTCATAAGAAGGTAACCTTTGAAAGGACAAGTGTTGGGTTTTTCCATGGTTTAACAAGGCAGATACAGCATGGGGAACAGCAAGGGTAAGGGGAGATCCTAATAATATAGCCACTGATTTGTCTAAAAGCAACGCAGCAACAGCTACAGCACGCAGGCAGGGTGGAAATCCTTGTGCAACAGGATCAAGCAAGGAAGAAAAATAAGCAATTGGTTTGTGAAAAGAACCAAAAAGTTGAGTCAGAACTCCAGAAACAACACCTTCTCTTTCATGACAGTACAAAGTAAAGGGCTTATCATAGTCAGGGCGTCCCAATGCTGGTGCAGAGGCTAGGGCTGCCTTTAAATCAACAAACACCTGTTCGTGGTGTTTGGTCCACGGGAGAGGGTTATCAGTGGAATTGTCTCTAGTAAGCTTGTTTAAGGGTTTTGCCAGTAAGGAAAAGTTGGGTATCCATTGTCGACAATATGAAGCAGAGCTTAGAAACCCTCTGAGTTGTTCCTTGGTAGTGGGTTTGGGGAGAGAAAGAACAGCAGAAATGCGATCTGTGGTTAAATGTCTATGCCCCTTGGAGATTTCATGCCCCAAATATATAACTTTGGCTGGCAAAACTGCAACTTAGCTTTGGAAGCTTTATGACCTTGTTGGGCTAAACATTTTAGAAGGTGAATTGTATCTGTAACGCAGGCGATTTCAGTTTCTGAAGCAATCATAAGATCATAAATATACTGAATGAGTACTGAGTTACAAGGCAACATGATAGTATCTAAATCCTTCTTTAGCGCTTGAGAAAACATGGAAGGGCTTTCAGTAAACCCTTGAGGCAATCATGTCCATGTATATTGCCTTCCTTTGTAAGTGAACGCAAACAGAAGTTGGGAGTTAGGGTGTATTGGAATAGATAAAAAATCAGAACATAAATCAACAACAGAAAAGAAAGCAGCAGAGGCAGGAATCATGCTGAGGATAGTAGAAGGGCAACACAGGATGAGAAGGAATAACAAATTCATTATTTTTTCTTAAATCTTGTACAAAGCAATAAACAGGTTTTCCATGATTGTCTAATTTCCTGGGTTTCTTTACAGGTAGGATAGGGGTGTTACAGGGAGAGCGAATTGGAAGTAAAACACCCTGTTGTTACAGTACATTTATGAACAGGGCGATATCCTTCCTCAGCTTCTCGGGAAAAGGAATACTGATCTACAGCAGGAAAAGGTTTGCATGTATTAAAAGTCAATTGAACTGGCTCAATGTTCAAGAGCTTCCCCGTTTCATTGAGGTGGGAAGCCCACAAGGACTCTGGAACATCCGAAAGAGATGGAGAGTTGGAAGAGTCACCATCTATTTGGTTATTATCAGGGTCTGTAGAGAACAAGAGCATTAAATTTTGGGTCTGATCAGAGGG
>NW_005842902.1:31838-36751 GCF_000455745.1 Alligator sinensis | reverse complement strand
CTGCCCTCCGGCGTGTCCACTTCTCCCCACAGTTTTGTGTCATCCGCAAACTTGGACAGAGTACACTTCACTCCCTCGTCCAAGTCGCTGATGAAGATATTGAAGAGTATCGGTCCAAGGACTGAGCTCTGTGGGACCCCACTGCCCACACCCTTCCAGGTTGATACTGACCCATCCACTACGACTCTCTGGGTGTGAACCTCTAGCCAATTCGCCACCCACTGGACTGTGTAGTCATCCAAGTCACAGCCTATTAACTTGTTTACCTGTATGGTGTGGGATACCGTATCGAAGGACTTCCTGAAGTCTAAGTAAACAACGTCAACCCTCACTCCTGCATCCAGGCGTTTTGTAACCTGGTCATAAAAAGAGACTAGATTAGTCAGGCATGATCTACCTGCTACGATGGTGGGCCATCCTTGACACTTGCTCCAGGACAAAGGAGAAAGGAGGCAGCAGTGCTGAAGGTGCCCGTTGAACAACATGACTCTGCCATGGCTCGCTAGGAAAAGATAATCTTGGGGTCTTGGTAGCGCCAAGACTTTTGGACTTCTTCTGCTTGGTGGAAGGTAGGCTCGTGCCATTCGGTGTCAAGCAGGTGAATGGCAGAATTGTTTAGTATGGGGAAGCGTAGGCATGTCCGTTTCCTCCCAGTCAGAAAAATGTTGTAGAGGAAATGCTTCGATTGGAAAGGAAAAATAAATATGAGGCATTTAGCAGCAGGGACTGAGTGGATGTGCATGAGTTGTGTGCTGGTTGTGGATGCTGGAGAGCTGTGAATGGGCTTCTTAATCGATTAAGCTGAGATTTATCTGACGGAGCCGCTTTTGCCTCCTCTCCAGGTTCGTACGCTGTACCTCTGAGAGAGAGCACGCAACAGGCAGGCAGCCTGGAGCTGCCATTTAAGACAGGTCTCTCTTGGTGTGCTCCCAGGCAGTGGTTGCTGTGGACAGGAAATCGCTTGTATGCACCGAGCTAGATTTCTGCCATCATGTCAAGTGTTTCAAGAGTGACTTCAGCTTGGGTGTAGGTCTGATGTCCCCCTGAGAGGGGCTTCCCTAGGCTCCCTGCACTGTGAATTCCCTTTTCGTTAGAGTCTAATTCACATCAGTCAGTTACCTGACACAGAGCGATGCCGTGGTGTGACTACTGGCGAATCTCGGTTTCTTCAACTCACCCTTGTTACTTTTCTGTCCAGGGGTTTCGATGCAGACCAGACCTTCCAGCAAAGCTCAGTGTGGGTGTGTCACATGACCAAGAAAAGAGTCAGACCACCTGCCTGCCAAGGGAGAAGAAAGGGAAAATGGACAGGTTGCACTGCTGTGAGCAATCTCTCTTGAGCGGGTGCCATTTCTTTTTTTCCTACTATTTTAAACAGATAAGCTTGTCCCCTCCACCCCCCTCCCCTTCCACGGGAACTGCTCCCCTTACACCAATTTTGACCCATGTCCCCTCTCAAATGAGGCACATGTGCATGCAGGGGACCTGGCAGACAGGTGTGTCGGCAGTCTTTTGTTCTCCTCACAGTGCAGGGCCATTGGCTGAGAGTAAGCAATAAACATGCTTGGAGCACTTGTAGTGTAATTGTTCAGCTCTTTGAGCTGACATGCTTTTGGGCAAGGCAAGGGCTCATGTAAGCCAGCAGGAAAGGAAGTGTGTTGTTGAGTGCGGGTCTTTTCCTACTGAAGTGGAGCAATTAGAAGTGGTGTGGTGTGTGGGTGTGAGAACTGCTTTTGCGTGGTGCAGCCGAGGGCAGTGGTCTTCAGCGGTGTGGGCGGCTCTGAGTCTGTCTGCCCCATGGGTGAAACCAGGTGTGAGGGGAAGAGTGTGGAAGCCAAAACAATGGGAAAGTGGTGCAAGTGCCTGGAGAGAGAGGGGAGGTGGGAGGAGGCAAGTGGACATCAAGCTAGAGCACTGGTTCTCAACTCTGTTTTCTACCAGGACCCATAGGCATAAACATGACTGGCAAGTCCTGAACCAGTGCACCTCAAACCTGATGTGATGCCGCCCAGTCACCCCCCCTCCCTTGCATGGCAGTGGGAGGCACGGGGGATTGGTAATAAAAAGCAGGCAGGTATGGGCCTTGATGTGGGGGAGCTTCAGGGTTGCCAAGCAACTTTGGATCCAGCTGTGATATAGTTAAAAGTGATGTCATGCTCAAGGTTGCACATGGTAAGTAGCAGCCCCCAAGCAAGCTTCTGGAACCTCCTAAGGTGCTGCCTTAAGGGAGAAGTCTCCTTCTCTGCAAGGGAGGCATGTGCAGGCATGCCTCCTGCATGTGGCAGAATAGGGAGTGTGTTACTGAGGGAAAGGCTGGTTTGAGTGACATGGAAGTGGAGTCTGCAGTTGCTAGGTGAGCACAGGACTGATAATGATGGCCTGATCTTTCCCAGGATGACTAGCTCAGGAATGTGGTGCGACTTGAAGGTATAAAATTGTCTGCCTGCCTGGTTCGAGCATATGAAGCTTATGGTTTGGTTGGGGCACCTTGTAGGTTATGCGAGAGTGAGAGGTATCTGGTGGGTGGGGGTCTGGCTGGGGTGAGGCAGTGGAGGAGCAGTAGGTTGTGCCCTGCAGTTTGTGTGGTGCCCTGCCTGTTTGAATCCTGTTGTTGGGACCCGTTGTGTGAGTTCATTGTCATTTTGTGCCTGCGCAGCTATAGCTGGGATAGCATTTATTGCTGCTGCATCATTGGGGTGCTGGTTCTGCCTATTGCCACATAGTTTGGCTGAGCTGGTGGTTACTGTCCAGTATTCCCTGTGGTTCTTGGTGAACCTTGATATATCTTGCACGCTGGTGCATTTCTTGTGTGCAAGATGGAAGTGAGGGCTGGTGGGCTATCCTTGACGCTCTCTCCAGGAGAATGGAGGCAGCGGTGCTGAAGGTGCCCGTTGAACAACATGACTCTACCATGGCTTGCTAGGAAAAGATAATCTTGGGGTCTTGGTAACGCCAAGACTTTTGGACTTCTTCTGCCTGGTGGAAGGTAGGCTCGTGCTGTTCAGTGTCAAGCAGGTTAATGGCAGAATTGTTTAGTATGGGGAAGCATAGGCATGTCAGTTTCCTCCCAGTTAGGAAAATGTTGTAGAGGAAATGCTTCGATTGGAAAGGAAAATTAAATATGAGGCATTTAGCAGCAGGGACTGAGTGGCTATGGGTGAGTTGTGTGCTGGTTGTGGATGCTGGAGAGCTGTGAATGGGCTTCTTAACCAATTAAAGTGAGATTTATCCGACGGAACCACTTTTGCCTCCTCTCCCGCTTCGTACGCTGTACCTCTGAGAGAGGGCAGGCAGGCAGCCTGGAGCTGCCATTCAAGACAGGTCTCTCTTGGTGTGGTCCCAGGCAGTGGATGCTTTGGGCAAGAAATCGCTTGTATGCACCGAGCTAGATTTCTGCCATCGTTTCACGCGTTTGAATAGTGACTTCAGCTTGGGCATAGGTCTGATGTCCCCCTGAGAGTGGCTTCCCTAGACTCCCCACACTTTGAATTCCCTCTTCGTTAGAGTCTAATTCACATAAGTTAGCTAGTTGACTCAAAGCGATGCCATGGTGTGACTACTGGCAAATCTCGGTTTCTTCAACTCACCCTTCCTACTTTTCTGTCCAGGGGTTTTGATGCAGACCAGACCTTCCAGTAAAGCTCAGCATAGGTGTGTCACATGACCAAGAAAAGAGTCAGACCACCTGCCTGCCGAGGGAGAAGAAAGGGAAAATGGACAGCTTCCACTGCTGTGTGTAATCTCTCTTGAGCGGGTGCCATTTCTTTTTTTCCTGCTGATTTAAACAGATAAAGCTTGCCCCCTCCGGGAGCTTCTCCCCTTCCACCAATTGTGGCCATGTCCCCTCTCAAATCAGGCCCATGTGCATGCAGGGTACCTGGCAGACAGGTGTGTCGGCAGTCTTTTGTTCTCCTCACAGTGCAGGGCCATTGGCTGAGAGTAAGCAATAAACATGCTTGGAGCACTTGTAGTGTAATTGTTC
Source organism: Alligator sinensis (assembly GCF_000455745.1). Classification (NCBI taxonomy): domain Eukaryota; kingdom Metazoa; phylum Chordata; order Crocodylia; family Alligatoridae; genus Alligator; species Alligator sinensis. The sequence continues at coordinate 32,769 of NW_005842902.1, read as the reverse complement.
AGCTTTTTGAGCTGCCTGATGCTTTTGGGCAAGGCAAGGGCTCATGTAAGCCAGCAGGAAAGGAAGTGTGTTGTAGAGTGCGGGTCTTTTCCCACTGATGCGGAGCAATTTGAAGTGGTGTGGTGTGCGGGTGTAAGAACTGCTTTTTCGTGGTGCATCTGAGGGCAGTGGTCTGTAATGGTGCGAGCGGCTCTGGGTCTGTCTGCCCCATGGGCGAAACTAGGTGTGAGGGGAAGAGAGTGGAAGACAAATAGGAGGAAAGTGGTGCAAGTGGCTGGAGAGAGAGGGGAGGTGGGAGGAGGAAAGTGGACATCAAGCTAGAGCACTGGTTCTCAACTTTGTTTTGTCCCAGGACCCAAAGTCATAAAGATGAGTGGCAAGTCCTGAACCAGTGCACATCAAACCTGATGTGCTGCTGCCCAGTCACCACCCCCCTCTCTTGCATGGCAGTGGGGGGCACGGGGGATTGGTAATGAAAAGCAGGCAGGGATGGGGCTTGAGGTGATGGAGCTTCAGGGTTGCCAAGCAACTTTGGTTCCAGCAGTGATATATTTAAAAGTGATGTCGTGCTCAATTTTGCACATGCTCAGTAGCAGCCCCCAAGGAAGCTTCTGGAACATCCTAAGGTGCTGCCTTAAAGGAGAAGTCTGGTTCTCTGCAAGGGAGATGCTTCATGTGGCAGGATAGGGAGTGAGTTTCTGAGGGAAAGGCTGCTTTAAGTGACATGGAAGCAGAGTCTGCAGTTGCTAGGTGAGCAGAGGACTGACAATGATGGGCGGATCTTTCCCGGGACAACTAGCTCAGGAATGTGGTGTGACTTGAAGGTATAAAAGTGGCTGCCTACCTGATTTGAGCATGTGAGGCTTATGCTTTGGTTTGGGCACCTTGTAGTGTATGCGAGAGTGAGTGTTGTCTGGTGGGTGGGGGTGTG
>NW_005842902.1:27285-27902 GCF_000455745.1 Alligator sinensis | reverse complement strand
AAGGGCCAAAAGGGGAGCACATAAAAAGTGGAAACAGGGAGAGATCACCAAAGATGAATATACCTCCTCTGCTTGCGCCTGTAGGGTGGCAGTTAGACGGGCCAAATCTACCATGGAGCTGAGGATGGCATCCCAAGTAAAGGACAACAAGAAATTGTTTTTTAGATATATAGGGAGTAAAAGGAAGGCCCAGGGAGGAATAGGACCCCTGCTTAATGGGCAGAAGCAGCTGGTGTAGGACAGAGGGGACAAGGCTGAACTCCTCAACGAGTTCTTTGCCTCAGTGTTCCTAAGCGAGGGGCACGACAAGTCTCTCACTGGGGTTGTAGAGAGGCAGCAGCAAGGCACCAGACTTCCATGCGTAGACCCTGAGATGGTGCAGAGTCATTTGGAAGAACTGGATGCCTTTAAGTCGGCAGGCCCGGATGATCTCCATCCGAGGGTGCTGAAGGCACTGGCTGACATCACTGCAGAGCCACTGGCGGGAATATTTGAAAGCTCGTGGCGCACGGGCCAAGTCCCGGAGGACTGGAAAAGGGCCAATGTGGTCCCCATTTTCAAGAAGGGGAGGAAGGAGGACCCGGGCAACTATAGGCCAGTCAGTCTCACCTCCATCC
>NW_005842902.1:22283-26113 GCF_000455745.1 Alligator sinensis | reverse complement strand
ACTCTTTCCTGCCTATGCAGGGGGTCGGACTTGATGATCTATTGAGGTCCCTTCCGACCCTAACATCTATGAATCTATGAATCTATGAAAGACGTACCGGCTCTGCAGAAGGGACTCCAGCATTGTACATGTACACACACTATGGGCATAAGAGTTGTAAGTTTCTAGGCAAATGGAATTGGTATACCATAGATGATGCTATCTTGCAGTTTCCCCTGGTGGGAACATTTGGTTTAAGTAAAATCCTTCATCTCCGCGGAGCCCTTAAGTCGAGGCAGTAAAACACCACAGACTCAGTGGGATACATTTTTGATTGGTATGCAGAAGCTGCCAAAAGACATCAAGAATCTCAAGTTCGCAGCCTTAAGGATTCCCAAGAAAAACTAAAATCTCAGATAAAAGAATTAAAACAGAAAAGTGCACCAAAAGGGGATCCCCCATCAACAACATTATCAGCACCAACACAACTTTATCCATAATTGACTGAGAATAAATCTGCAGAGGACATAATTGATTTTTTTTTAGTGTGTCACCCCCATACCAACCCCAGGAGATCTCCTAAATCCTGCTAAGCAATTCCCCAATATCAGGGAAGAACCCCAGAAGTTCAGAGAGGAATTGGAAACTGTAATTAATTGTTATGAGCCAACATGGGCAGATTTAAACCAATTAATGAGAAGTGTTCTGCCCTCCAAAGTCCATAACCGCCTCATCGCACAGGCTAATCGGCCTCCTCAAGACCCCGGAACAGGAGGTCGCTTAGTAGGTGCCTGAGAACGCCTTCTTGAGGCCGTGCTTAAAATCTGCCCCAGGAAAACTGCCTGGGCCAAAATAAATAACTGTAAGCAAAACAAAGGAGAATGCCCAGCAGACTACATTTATTGCTTAAAACTTATAATTAAAAGACACTCTAGCATTGAAGATGCAGCTGAAAATGCCCCAGAAGCAGTTGCCGCTTTTGTCCAAGGACTTCTTTCTAAAGTCCAGGAACAGCTGCGTATAATTGCTGTAGGCTGGCAATCTAAGATGCTTACAGTATTAGTCACCATTGCTAATCACTGTGCAGCCTGCCAAGAAAAGAAAAAGGAATCCACAGAAACTAAGCTAATGTCTTTATAAATACAAACTTTTAGCAGAGGTAGAAGCGGAGGTTTCTATCGAGGACAATTCAGAGGCAGGGGATGTGGTCGTGGGATGGGACGAGGAAAATTTCAGTCCCAAAATAATGACAGTTGTTATTATTGTGGCCAACCAGGACACTGGAAGGCTCAATGTCCTCACCGGTCTGGCCAGCCGAGGATGATATTTAACCAGCCACCACCTCCTCTCACTCAATTTTCTGTCCTGAACCAAGAAGCCTCCTGTTAGAACAGCCTGAGGAATGATAACATCATCACAGCCCCGCTTCTCTCACTTAATCAAGAGGATCCCTTTGTTTCCTGTTTAATAAGTGGTACTCCTACAAAATGTTTAGTAAATACCGGCGCAAGCTGCTCTACTCTCTGAGCTGAAGAATTTTCTACATCCCCCCTCTCCTCTGCTGTTGTAAACGCTGTAGGAATTTCTAATCAGATAGTTCCTCATCCTGTTTCCCAACCCTTACATGTTTCTCTCGGTCCTGTTTCTGATCAACATGCTTTTCTCCTCAGTCCTTGTTCTCCTGTTAATTTGTTAGGCAGAGATTTGCTTTGTAAACTCAGCTGTACTATTTATTGTTCTCCTAATGGTGTTTATTTGGATTTTTCCTGTGTTAATGAAATGGCTGTACTTGCTACCCTAGCTAGCTCACCTCCTGAGCCTGAGTCCCCTTATCTTTCTGTGTTACAAGAGAAAATCATAAAGGCTGTCCCTCCGTTTCTCTGGTCCCAACATGCTAATGAAGTAGGGCAAATTCATACTGCCCAGCCTATAACAATTAGATTAAACCCAGCTAAGACATTACCTAAAGTTGCTCAATACCCTTTATGCCCAGAAGCCGAAGAAGGGATACGCCCTGTTATAACAGCTCTTTTGAAGCAAGGTATCATTGTCCCGACTAAGAGTCCTTGTTATACACCTATTCTTCCTGTAAAGAAACCTGGAAAGAATACCTATCACTTTGTACAAGACCTCCGTGCAGTAAATTCTGCAGTTTTACCTAGTTTTCCTGTTGTACCAAATCCAGCCACTATCTTGTCCTGTATTCCTTCTAATGCCTGTTATTTTACTGTGTTGACTTGTGTTCTGCATTTTTCTCTATCCCTATACATCCTGCTAGCCGGTTTCTCTTTGCATTTACCTATCAGAGACTTCAGTATACCTGGACTTCATTGCCCCAAGGCTATACTGAATCCCGTTCTCTTTTTTCTCAAATTCTGAAGAAGGATTTAGGTGACATAATATTTAAAGAAAATTCTGTGCTTGTGCAGTACGTTGATGATCTGCTGTTAGCATCTACCTCCCTTAAAGCCTGTAAAGCTGATTCTTTAACTCTCCTCACCTCTGTTGCCCTAAAAGGCCATAAGGCATCTAAAGAAAAGCTACAACTTTGTCTCCCTTGTGTCCACAATTTGGGTTATGATATTTCCTCTGGAGAACGACTGCTTTCTTCTTCCAGGATAGAAGCTATTCTTAAAATCCCTAGACCAACTACTGTGTCCCAAATGCGTACTTTCCTAGGCATGGCTGGCTACTGTCACCAGTGAATACTTGGCTATGCCTGTAGTCAAGCCCCTGCAAAACCTGACTCTTGTTAATACCCCTGAGCCTTTGCCCTGGACATCAGAAGCCGAAGCTGCTTTTGCCTCTATTAAACAAGCTCTGTCGCAAGCTCCTGCCCTAGGCCTTCCTGATTATACTAAACCATTTATTCTTTTTTGTCATGAAAAAGACAGATTTGCACTTGCTGTGCTCACTCAAGCACATGGAGACAAGCACCGTCCCATTGTTTATTAGAGCTCTGCTCTTGACCCAGTTTCAGCCGGACTTCCTCCAAGCAGCTGCTATTACTGTTGAACTGTCCTGTACCCTTGTATTAGGTTCTCCCCTTACTGTTGCTGTCCCACACGCTGTAGCAGCCCTTCTACTAAAAACTAAAACTCAACACCCTTCAAATGCTAGATTGACTATGACATTTTGCTTCTTTCTGCTAGAAATATTACTTTAACTAGATGCCCTGTTTTAAACCCTGCCTCCCTGTTGCCTACTCCTTCAGATGGTGAACCCCACGATTGTATTGCTGCTACTGCCCACCTAATAATGCCCTGCACTGATCTAAAGGACACCCCCTTGCAAAACCCAAATCTAGTATTTTATGTTGATGGGTCATGTCAAAGAAACTCAAAAGGTTCTCTTGTTGCAGGATATGTAGTATATTCCCAATATGATGTTATAGAAAGCCATCACTTGCCCAATGTGTATTCAGCTCAAGTTGCTGAGCTTGTGGCCCTCACCAGGGCTTGCACCCTAGCCTCTGGTACCTCTGTTAATATTTACACTGATTCTCGCTATGCCTTTGGTATTGTACATGATTATGGTCAACTTTGGAAGCAAAGAGGCTTCCTCATTTCAAAAAGTGCCAACATTAGTAATGGTTCATATGTAAATGCCTTGTTAAATGCTTTACAGTTACCTTCTGCTGTTGCTATTATTAAATGCCAAGCTCACCAGAACCCTTATGATGATGTTACACATGAAAATGCTCTGGTAGACTCCGCTGCCAAAGCTGTGGCTATTTCCACTCCCCAGGCTACACCTGTGTTTTTGTCCATCTCAACTAACCAGTCTCCATTGGCAAGTATTTATGACGTTGCCCTCCTCCAAGATCAGGCTCCAGAACCAGAAAAATATAC
>NW_005842902.1:8332-19419 GCF_000455745.1 Alligator sinensis | reverse complement strand
GTATGTACAAATCTGATTTCCAGGTGCAAGAAGGAGGTTTGTGAACTAACCTCACCTCCCCCATTAGTTCCCATCCTGATTACAGCAAAGAAATAACGAAGTAATATTATAGCCGCTTTTCATGCTAATTTCACTATATGATCACGTGAGTTGTAAGCAACTGTTAAAAAGTATATAAGCCTCCTGATTTTGCTCTTGGGGGGGACCCCTTCCAAGTGCTTGGGAAATCCATGTCACTTTGGAGTCCCCTCTACAGCTGTAGTTTCTTTTGAATAAAAGCTTCTGCTGACCTGACCCAAAAGTATGCTGCGTGTGTTTCCACGACAAGGCTTATGGTTTGGTTGGGGCACCTTGTAGGTTATGCGAGAGTGAGAGGTATCTGGTGGGTGGGGGTCTGGCTGGGGTGAGGCAGTGGAGGAGCAGTAGGTTGTGCCCTGCAGTTTGTGTGGTGCCCTGCCTGTTTGAAGCATGTTGTTGGGACCCGTTGTGCAAGTTCATTGTCATTTTGTGCCTGCGCAGCTATATCTGGGATAGCATTTATTGCTGCTGCATCATTGGGGTGCTGGTTCTGCCTATTGCCCCACAATTTGGCTGACCTGGCGGTTACTGTCTGGTATTCCCTGCGGTTTTTAGTGCACCTTGATATATCTTGCATGCTGGTGCTTTTTTTGTGTGCGTGATGTAAGTAAACAACGTCAACCCTCACTCCTGCATCCAGGCGTTTTGTAACCTGGTCATAAAAAGAGACTAGATTAGTCAGGCATGATCTACCTGCTACGATGGTGGGCCATCCTTGACACTTGCTCCAGGACAAAGGAGAAAGGAGGCAGCAGTGCTGAAGGTGCCCGTTGAACAACATGATTCTGCCATGGCTCGCTAGGAAAAGATAATCTTGGGGTCTTGGTAGCACCAAGACTTTTGGGCTTGTTCCGCCTGGTGGAAGGTAGGCTCGTGCTGTTCGGTGTCGAGCAGGTGAATGGCAGAGTTGTTTAGTGTGGGGAAGCGTAGGCATGTCCATTTCCTCCCAGTCATCAATCCCAGAGGGCCAGTCAGGAAAATGGTGTAGACGAAATGCTTCAATTGGAAATTAAAAATAAATATGAGACGTTTAGCAGCAGGGGCTGAGTGGCTGTGGGTGAGTTGTGTACTGGTTGTGGATGTTGGAGAGCTGTGAATGGGCTTCTTAATCGATTAAGCTGAGATTTATCTGATGGAACCGCTTTTGCCTCCTGTCCAGCTTTGTACGCTGTACCTCTGAGAGAGGGCAGGCAGCAGGAAGGCAGCATGGAGCTGCCATTCAAGACAGGTCTCTCTTGGTGTGGTCCCAGGCAGTGGTGGCTGTGGGCAGGAAATCGCTTGTATGCACTGAGCTAGACTTCTGCCATCGTTTCACGCCTTTGAAGAGTGACTTCAGCTTGGGCCTAGCTCTGATGTCCCCCTGAGAGGGGCCTCCCTAGGCTCCCTGCACTGTGAATTCACTCTTCGTTGGGGTCTAATTCACGTAAGTCAGCTACTTGACACAGAACGACGCCGTGGTGTGACTACTGGCGAATCTCGTTTTTTTCAACTCACCCTTCCTACTTTTCTGTCCAGGGGTTTCGATGCAGACCAGACCTTCCAGTAAAGCTCAGAGTGTGGGTGTCACATGACCAAGACAAGAGTCAGACCACCTTCCTGCCGAGTCAGAAGAAAGGGGAAATGGACAGGTTGCACTGCTGTGAGTTATCTCTCTCAAGCGGCTACCATTTCTTTTTTTTCCTGCTGCTTTAAACACATAAAACTTGCCCCCTGCACTCCCCCCGTGAGCTGCTCCCCTTCCTCCAATTCCGGCCCATGTCCACTCTCAAATGAGGTACATGTGCATGCAGGGGACCTGGCAGACAGGTGTGTTGGCAGTCTTTTGTTCTCCTCACCCTGCGGGGCCATTGGCCGAGAGTAAGCAAGGAACGTGCTTGGAGCACTTGTAGTGTAATTGTTCAGCTCTTTGAGCTGCCTGATGCTTTTGGGCAAGGCATTCATTTCTTTCTCCACCTCGGCTTTGTATTCCTTATTTTTCTTCATTATTCTCTCATTTTGCTGTTTTCTTCTCTCTTGTCTTCTCTTTTTGTTTTTGCTTCCTTATTTCCTTTCATGTTCCTTTCATGTTCACTTCTTCTGTCCTTTTCCTTTTTTCAGAAAGGAAGAGACAGGAAACGGGAGAGATTGAGCAGTACACCCGGGAAGCCTTTTTAACCACACACTTTACCTTTAGGGGAGCCTTTAATTTCAGGGAACTTTCAGACACCGGGACTTCCTGGGGAGCCTTTTTAGCGGGACACTTTTCAGCGGGTGGGCATTTCTTCATCTTCTGACCTGCTTACCTCTTTCTTACTACAGTATAGTTGGGTGGGCAAGCAGTCTGAAGGAAGCGGAGTCAAATTTGGTTTCTTGCAGGCGTTTCCTCCCCATTTGTATTGTGACCCAGAAATATGACTGCACCCTGCCTCGCCCTTTCACTCTGGCAGTGGCACTTAATAGGAAACTTATTTTTATGTAAATTTAGAATGACAGGTATGTCTACACTGGAGGCCACGCAAGTCATTATTATGTGTCACAGGGACTTTGAGCACAGCTGTTTCAGCTCCCCACAATAGATCTGGAGCCATTGTCTTGGAACATGGGACCATCTGGAGGCAGGCACGGGCAGATTTTAGCAGAATTTACAGGGAAGCAATATTAGGGTTACTTTAGGGTTACTTTAGGGTTAATTACATGGAGGTTATTCTGGGGGGGGGCGGGGCATTTTACGGTTAAATCAAAGTCACATTTTCGCCATAACCAAGGCCTTAGTTTACCGCAATTCTTGTTGAAGGCATTACAGCCCCATCGGTATTTTGGGAAAGACATTACACCTTTACGAGCAGGGGGGTCAATTTTTGCTGACAGGAGAGATTCAGCGGTACAGGTGGGAAGTTTTTAACTGCACACTTTAAAACGGAGCTTTCGGGGGAGCCTTTCTAGCAGGACACATGGGCTTCTGGGGAACCTATGTTCGGGGATACCGGGGCTTTACAGGGAGCCTTTTAGTGAGTCCCTGCGACTTCCGTGGGAGCCTTTTTAGCAGGATACCGGAACTTCAGGGGGAGCCTTTTTCCCGAGACACTGGGACAGCCCTAGGACCTATTTTCAAGGAAAATGGATCTTCCGAGGAGGCTTTAGCAGCACACCGCAACTTCCGGGGGAGCCTGTTTAGTGGCGCAATGGAAATTCCGGCGGAACTATTATCGGGGACACTGGAACTTACTCCGGGGCCTTTCTACTGGCACACCGGAACTTCCGGTGGAGCCATTTTAGCGGGACACCGGAATTTCTGGCAGAGCCATTTTAGCGGGACAGCGGAACTTCCAGCGGAGCCATTTTAGTGGGACACTGGAACTTCCGGGGACCTATTTTCGGGGACACCGGAACTTCTGGGGGAGCCATTTTAGTGTTACACCGGAACTTCCGGGAACTGATTTTTTGAAGACACCGGATGTTCCACAGAGGCATTTTGGCATGACACCGCAACTTCCGGAGGAACCTTTTTTCGGGGACACCGGAACTAATGGCGGAACCATTTTAGGGTGTCACCACAACTTCTGGGGGATCTATTTTCAAAGACACTGAATCTTCCAAACCATACACAGTACACCCATACACAGACCCCGACCCGGACCCGGACCCGGACCCGGACACTGTCCCTGACCCCGACCCCGACCCGGACCCTGTCCCCGACCCTGACAAGGATCCGGACCCCGACCCGAACCCCGACCCGGAAACTGTTCCCAACCCAGACCCTGTTCCTGACCCTGAAGCAGACCCGGACCCCGACCCGGATCCCAACCCCGACCCAAACACTGTTCTTGACCCAGACCCTGTCCCCGATCCACATCCCAACCCTGACCCGGACCCCCACCTGGACCCTGTCCCACACTCTGACCCAGACTCTGTCCCTGACCCGGACCCTGTCCCCAACCCCGACCTGGACCCTTTCCCCAATCCAGATCCTGACCCGGATCCGGACCCCGACCCGAACCCCGACCGGGACCCTGTCCCCGACCCCAACCTGGACCCCAACCCAGACCCTGTCCCACACCCCGACTCTGACCCGGACCCTTTCCCCAACCCTGACCCGGACCCGGACCCCGAACCTGTCCCCGACCCCGACCCGGAACCAGACCCTGTCCCCGACCCCCACCCTGAACCAGTCCCGGAATCCAACCTGGAGACGGATCTGTACCTCGACCCCCTCCAAGCCCATGCCAGATCTAGGCTTGACCCAGACCGGACCCCAACTCGTACCCCGACAGACTTTTAAACGGGAAATCACGACTTCCGTGGGATGTGTTTTCAGAGACAAAATGTCTTCTGAGGAATCTTTTTAGAGGGACACTGTGACTTCCGGCTGTGGCCTTTTTAGTGGAATACGGGAATTTCCAGGGGACAAGTTTCCAGGGATACCGAGACTTCCTGGGGACATGCTTGCGGCGACACCGGATGATCCGTGGGAGCCTTTTTTTTAGTGTGACACGGGGACTTCTGGTAGAGTTTTTTTAATGGACACCTGGACTCCCACAGTATCTGCTTTCTGGGATACCGGAATATCCGGGGGTACCTTCTTAGCATAACCTCAACTCTTTATGGGGACCCATTTTCAAAGACATCTGAACTTCATGATCAGCTCTTTTAGCAGGAGACCGGGAATTCTGGTGCATCCTTTTTAGCGGAAAACCGGGGCTTGTGGGGGACCTATTTTCAGGCAAACTTGGACTTCCAGCATTCTTATTTATGGGACGACCGTGGGTATATTTTCGGGTACAATGGCTCTATTATGGAAGCATTTCTGCGGGAACCCCGGGTGTTATGTGGCAGTAATTTTAGGAAACCTGGCATTTAAGGAGAGGCGTTTTAGCTTAATACTGAAATTTCCTGGTAACTTATTTTGCGGGCCTTCAGGTGGTCACGTAAACCATTCTATGTTGCTTTCGGACATGGCATTGGCCCTGGACATTAGAACCACCCGGGGAAAGTAAGGGGTCTCTAATGGCAATAATATCGATGAGTTGCTTTTTCCAAAACTGCTGGAAACTTTTTTTTTTGCCTTATGTTAATAAAGACTTCCGTAATATAATTCTCACTTATACAGCACAGATTCTTCTAGCTTCTTCGGTTTCTATGATAAAATTCAGATACATTTGGGTGCTCTAGGATTTGCTTGCTCTAGGGCATCTTTTGCACTTCATGTGATGATGTCAAAGATTTCGATATGCAGTAAGAATGGTATTTGTGAAGATTTTTTGAGAACATGTAGCGATGCTATCTTTATGCGGTGTTTTAAGGTCAAACAACTCAACAATTAGCTTGCTACCCTAATTAACCAAGATAATGGTTTAAACATTCCACTGTCAGCAGGTTAATGGTAAAACATTTCACAGAAACTAATAACTTTCATAACTGTAGGATGTTCAGGTGTAGCCAGAAAATTCTGTGCGCTAGTCTCGAGAGTTAGAATAAATTAGCTTCCTCCCACCATTAAAACATGGATTAAAATCATGTTCCACCATCCTAAAAAAAAAGTTGGGGCTATGCACTGAAACTAGGTTTGAAGTCAGTATAGTTATGAATACTCAGATATTCCGAATCTATACAAACTCATCCTTTAGGGATCAGAATAATTCCAGTGATTTTTAGAACTTCCGTCGGAGAGACAGTTCATTTACTGGAAGAGTTACTTTACTGGAAAAAAACTCCTCGGTTCTTCTAATTTTTCTGAAGTGTTTCCCACGTCATATTTTTGTATGAAGCAGCTATAAAATGATAAAGTTGAACATGATCCTGAAACTCAGTCTTCTGAATTCATATATTAGTATAAATATATTTGGTGATATGTGGAATTTAAAAAGAATCCTAATATAAATTTTCTAACAATTCTTTCAGCAACTAACTCCGCAACTCAGAAATCGATTTGTACAAAAAAAATCCCCGTCACAGTGCCTGGAGTTGATAGCTATTTAGGAGAGTTTGAAAAGTTCCTATAGGGAATTTTGAACAGACAAGTATATGTTGTGAAATTCTGATGCTATATATATATATATCCCAGTATTTTTTTTCATAGTGTTGGGAACACAGCATGAACCTGACAAATACCTTCATGTAGAAGAAACATTTTGATCCATAATTAGCCAGCCAAAAAAATGTGAATTTTCTTTTTCTAAAACAATTGAGGCTGAATCAGTAAAGTTGAAATCATAACATAGCTCTGCACAAATATTTGTGACTAATTTGAGAAGATATTTCATAGTTGTTTGTTCAATATCATATTACACTAACTATTGCAGTAGAGTTAATGCACTCTACTTATCCGACAGCACTTGAGAAGAAATTCAGTATTTGTGGTGTGTATCTTAATTTTGTTGGAATTCTGCTTTTCCTGAATGCGTTAACCTGAATAAACTGGATACTCCAAGGAAGTTTTAACTCTGAAAATTAGCCCAATCTCTATATGAAAATTTTCTCTATATATCAAATGAAGCAATTTTCTATATATATCATATGTCCTGTTCTAAAGCATAGAGCTAAATTCCATTTGAGTTAAGTCCTTGGAATAGTCCTCTATTAGTGCTAGTATGGGAGATACTTGGCATTCCCCCAATGTCTCTTCTTTGTTTACTTGTTATCAGCATGAATTGTTATTTTATTGTAATTTGCTTCAAAATTTCAGAAGAAAATTGAGACTTGTAACAGCTCACTTCACAAAATGATGGGAGACTAAAGGTTCAACTGCAATATAAATGCATGTGCAATTCAGGTACAGATTTAAACCTTAGCTCACCAATACCACCGAAACCAGTGAAACATAAAGTTTTTATGGAAGACTCTTTTTGAAACAAATGTTTACATGTTTTATCTTTAGATGAAATTTCAATGTATGAAGAAAATCTTTGCTCTATTTAGCTCTCTATATGCGACCAAATATAACGAACATTATACAGAAGTTGATAAAATTCTAATATAGGTTTGTCATGAAGGAAAAATGGTTTTGATTTTTAGGTTTCATTTCTAAATAGTAATTGTTAAAAAAAGAGATGAAGGTGGTAAACTTTTCTTAACATTTGTGAATGTAGTGTGAATGCAGTGTGTAGACCCCCACCCCGAACCAGTCCCGGACCCCGACCCGGAGACAGATCTGTACCTCGACCCCCCCCCCCAACCCCATGCCGGATCTTGACACGACCTGGACCGGACCCTGACTTGTACCCCGACAGACTTTTAAATGGGAAATAGCGACTTCCGTGGGACGTGTTTTCAGAGACATCATGTCTTCCAAGGAGTTTTAGCAGAATACCGTGACTTCCGGGTGTAGCCTTTTTAGTGAAGTATGGGAATTTCCAGTGGAATACCGAGACTTCCTGGGGACATGCTTGCGGCGACACTAGATGATCTGTGGGAGCCTTTTTTTTAGCGTGACACGGTGACTTCCGGTGGACTTTTTTTTAATAGACACCTGGACTTCTGCAGTATCTGCTTTCTGGGATACTGGAATATCTGGGGCCACCTTCTTAGCAGAACCTCGACTCTTTATGGGGACCCATTTTCGGGTCATGAAATTGAACATGGCATTTTCATGTCATGAAATTGAACATGGAATGCGTTAACCTGAATAAACTGGATATTCCAAGGAAGTTTTAACTCTGAAAATTAGCCCGATCTCTATGTGAAAATTTTCTATATTTCATTTGAGTTAAGTCCTTGGAATAGTCCTCTGACTATTTTCTATATTCCATTTGAGTTAAGTCCTTGGAGTAGTCCTCTGACTATTAGTGCTAGTATGGGAGATACTTGGCATTCCCCCAATGTCTCTTCTTTGTTTACTTGTTATCAGCATGAATTGTTATTTTATTGTAATTTGCTTCAAAATTTCAGAAGAAAATTGAGACTTGTAACAGCTCACTTCACAAAATGATGGGAGACTAAAGGTTCAACAGCAATATAAATGCATGTGCAGTTCGGGTACAGATTTAACCTTAGCTCACCGATACCACCGAAACCAGTGAAACATAAAGATTTTATGGAAGACTCTTTTTGAAACAAATGTTTACGTGTTTTATCTTTAGATGAAATTTCAATGTATGAAGAAAATCTTTGCTCTATTTAGCTCTCTATATGTGACCAAATATAATGAACATTATACAGAAGTTGATAAAATTCTAATATAGGTGTGTCATGAAGGAAAAATGGTTTTGATTTTTAGATTTCATTTCTAAATAGTCATTGTTAAAAAAAGAGATGAAGGCGGTAAACTTTTCTTAACATTTGTGAATGTAGTGAGAGACAGTGGCCAAGAACTTCAGTAAATTTCTGCATTAAGAATCTCCATTCAGTGAAATTCTCCATTAGGAAGAATACCAAGTGGAACCAAACGGTTAAGAATGAACAAAAGTAGAGCAATAAGAGAAAATGTATTATTTATTTAATTAATTAATTAATTAATACATAGATAATTTATTCATACTTTCAGAAATTTGTTAATCACAACTTTTGTTGACAGCGTCTTTTTATGAGGACTCTACGCATTTATGTATATTGTAATTTTTTTAAGGCAGATATAATATGCTGAGAAATGTGCTAAGAAATATAATGCTCAGTACTATTACTAAATGTGTTCCTAATATGCTGCAATTCGTGAGCCTTGCAAATTAAAGAAAAAAATTATATAACATCTCAATGGGGTCAGCATTCCACGCCATTCTTCATTTTCTTAAAAACTCATGAAAAGAAATTTTCATGCTTTCACTAGGAATAGTGTGAATTGCCAACGTACATGCTGAAACAATTGTAAACAAACCCCCCCTAAATTATGACATTTTTTTCCCCTGAAGTAGAAGCAAGTATCGCTCAGAGAATACTTATCAAAATTTCTTTATAACAATTTACTTTTTTTGGAAAAACTTGTGTAAAAATAGCTTCCGAAGTTAGTTTTTGATTGCAAATGCATGGAATATGATTTCAAACATGTATTTTTTTAATGGTCCATAAAAGCTAATTTTTCCCCGCTAACCAAGTTGCAAGAAAGAATTTTTCAGGGTAAAATACTTAATGAAAATATTATCAGTTTCTGAAAAACTTTCCATCCATTAACAAAGGTGTCTAATCTATAATTCATTAAGTTTGGGTACGAGGGTATGTAGGTAAATGAACTAGAGATATATATGCTTTGTACATTGGTGTATGTCTGGACTCCGACGCTCTCACCAGGAATTTCTCAGGTACACCAGGTAGAATAGATATTACTTTGTTTAGAATTCAATCAAGGAATTCAACCAACTTCTATATGAGACTTTGATCTCCTGTGAAAAATCAAGCCCATCCCAAAGCATTTTCAATTCCAAATAATGAAAATGCAAGTTCTTTTTCATTTCATCTTCTATTATCCTATAATACTTCACAAATTTAGTCGTGATAGCATGGAAACTCTCTTCAGCTTAACTTGTTTTCCAGGGACTCAAGGAAAAATTATTCTGATACAGAGGTTGTTTCGATATCGGGAATAATTCTTCTTTCATGGGCCTACAATGTGTTGACTCATGTCATGTCAGGTGCATGTTGAATTAGAAAATGTGCTCCTTTCCTGATGATGTGCAGTGCAAAGAAAAAGGGTACTTTTTCAGTATTGTTTTCAGAAATGTATAGTAATAAGTTTAGTCTGCCTAGAAAAGAATAGAATAATGCAAATGTGACCATAGAATTCGTACTTCCTTTCACCCCGCTGAAAATGACTTTCGCCCCACTTCTTTACTAATGTTAAATAACATGGTACGCTCAGCACAGACTACACAATCAGGGAAATTCCACGTATAACCAAGAGAAAAAAGTTGTGTAATGGTAAGGCAATTTATCTGCAAATCTATTACACACCAAAGTTTGTACATTCTACATTTGTGTTGAATTAATGTGAATAACATTAGGGTATTATTTTTAAGTTAAGGTAAAAAAGTCCAAAAATTTTAATAGTTTTTTACCACCACACACATTTTTGCCTGCGCTGAAGATCAGCCTGCGCACGATAACCAAATTCAAAAATGTGTGACCATATAGTTAGTGCTTGGTGACTCTGGGTATTCATCAATTTCCTTATTAGAGGTGATTAACACACAGAACTCAGTACAGCCTGTAGACACGCGTATGTTTTGACTGCTACCGTGAAAAGAGTCATGTTAACGAGTCGGGAAAAGACTCGTGTTAGAGTAAGATGTTTTATCCGCAATTTTTCCTATTTAGTAACACGGAAATTCTCTAGATGTGTGTTGTACTGAATAGTATTCGTTATTAACCTTTGGCAAAAAAAGGTCATGGAGCTTCACAAAAGAAGCTTGATTGCTTTGATTGCCACTAGAGAGCCATTGTTTTTCCCGGGACATTCCACTCTCAAGGTCGAATGCCATGTCGAATGCAATGTAAAACGGGTTAAATGACTGCCCGAAATGTGGCAAAATTAGTTCCTGGAACATTCCATATTAAGCTTAAAACATCTCCATAAATTTATTGTTTTCCTAAAGTGACTGCCACTTAAGTCCCGTAGAAAGGATTCCAGAAAAGGGCCTTATGCCCAAAAATATACCCACGGGTGCCCTGGTGTTCCCATAAACAACAATGCCGAAGTCCAGGTTTGCCCAAAAATAGGTATCCTGCATTACGCGGTATTCTGCTAAAAAGGCTTGCCTGGAAGTAGTGTTCTCTCGCTAAAATTGCTACTCTTAATGTTGAGGTGTCATTGAAAACAGGTACCCCCGAAAGTCTCAGAGCGCTGCTAAAAAGTTGCCACTGGATATTCCTATACCCCCAGAAGTCCAGGTGTCCGTTAAAAGAACACACCTGGAACGGACGGTCTCCCGCTAAAGTGCCTCCAGCTGGAATTCTGGTGTCCATTAAAAAAGGTCCACTGGAAGTCCCGATGTCCCACTAAAAAAAAGGCTGCCACGAATATTCCCACAGTGTCACTGCAAGTTTGCTCCAGGAAGTCTTGGTATACAACAAAAATTTTTCCCCAGGAAATTCCGATGTCTTGCTAA
>NW_005842902.1:504-8301 GCF_000455745.1 Alligator sinensis | reverse complement strand
TGCTGAAAAGCCTCCTCAGAACATTTTATGTGCCCAAAAACATGTCCCACGGTTGTCGCGATTTCCCACTTGTCTGGGTCCTGGAACTTGTCCTTGATCCTGTCCAGGTCGGAGTCGGGGTCCCGGTCGGGGCCGACACTGGATCGGGGTGTGGAACCGGGTCACTGTTGGGGGTCAGGCTCGGGGTACGGATCTGGGTCGGGGTCCAGAACCGAGTCTGGGTCGGGGTCTGAAATTGGGTCGTGGAGTGTGTCCGGGTCTGGGTCGGGGTCTGGTACCATACCCGGGTTGGGGTCTGGGTCAGGGACAGAGTCCAGGTTGTGGTCGAGTTCAGGGTCTGGGTCATGGTCAGGGTCAGGGTCGGGATCCGGTTTGGGGTCCAGGTCAGGGATAGGATTGGGGTCAGGGTACAGGTTGGGGACAGTGTTGGGGTTGGGGACAGGGTCTGGGTTGGGGTCGGGATCCAGGTCGGGGTCCGGGTCAGGGTTGGGGACAGGGTCGTGGTCGGGGTCCGGGTCGGGGTTGGGATCTGGGTCGGGGACAGGGTCCGGGTCAGGGACAGGTTCAGGAAAAAAAATAGGACAAGAAAACATCAGCCAAAAAAGGTGAAGACTAGTACAGGCATCTCTTGACTTGAGTCACGCATAAAATCAAGAGATACTGGGAAATAAACTTTATTTTTTTCTGAGACTAAGGAACGGAATGAAAATCCAAGTGTAAAATGCGTGCGACTGTGACATGACAAGCACCAACTTAAGAAATGTCATCAACTGCCGTACAAAATCTGTGCAATAGAGGAGAATATTCGTTAAATAACAGTTGCAATGACTCCAGGAGATACTGGACTTGCTACTTCTGGTTCCGCTTGGTAAAGGTTCGCATCTCTCTTCCCTAAGAAGTGAAAACATGGTATTACAAAGTAGAACTGAGGGGTCAATAAGCTGTGCGCCTCCCCACCGAAATTTCACACTGGCCACCAAAGCAGCCTGAACTTTAAGACTTGATTGATCAAGTCTAGAAATGACTAAGGGGTCAAGGCTGACAGGATGTCTCTGCTGAGCATCTCCAGAGAAGATTTCAATTTCAATTCCAAAGTGAAATGGAACATCTCGAAATGAAAAGACCCGCACTCTACAACACACTTCCTTTCCTGCAGGCTTACATGAGCCCTTGCCTTGCCCAAAAGCATCAGGCAGGTCAAAGAGTTGAACAATTAGACTACAAGTGCTCCAAGCACGTTCCTTGCTTACTCTCGGCCAATGGCCCCGCACTGTGAAGAAAACAAAAGACTGCCGACACACTTGTCTGCCAGGTCCCCTGCATACACATGTGCCTCATTTGAGAGGGGACATGGGCCAGAATTGGTGGAAGGGGAGCAGTTCCCGTGGAGGGGGCAAGATTTATCTGGTTAAATCAGCAGGGAAAAAAAGAAATGGCACCCGCTCAAGAGAGATTACTCACAGCAGTGCAACCCGTCCATTTCCCCTTTCTTCTGACTCTTGTCTTGGTCACGTGACACTCACACTCTGAGCTTTACTGGAAGGTCTGGTCTGTATCGAAACCCCTGGACAGAAAAGTAGGAAGGGTGAGTTGAAAAAAATGAGATTCGCCAGTAGTCACACCACGGCGTCGCTCTGTGTCAAGTAGCTGACTTATGTGAATTAGACCCTAATGAAGAGTGAATACACAGTGCAGGGAGCCTGGGGAGGCCCCTCTCAGGGGGACATCAGAGCTAGGCCCAAGCTGAAGTCACTCTTCAAACGTGCAAAATGATGGCAGAAATCTAGCTCAGTGCATACAAGCAATTTCCTGCCCACAGCCACCACTGCCTGGGACCACACCAAGAGAGACCTGTCTTGAATGGCAGCTCCATGCTGCCTTCCTGCTGCCTGCCCTCTCTCAGAGGTACAGCGTACAAAGCTGGAGGGGATGCAAATGCAGTTCGGTCGGATAAACCTCAGCTCAATTAATTAGGAAGCCCATTCACAGCTCTCCAGCATCCACAACCAGCACACAACTCACCCACAGCCTCTCAGCCCCTGCTGCTAAACGTCTCATATTTATTTTTCCTTTCCAATCTAAGCATTTCCTCTAGCACCATTTTCCTGACTGGCCCTCTGGGATTGATGACTGGGAGGAAATGGACATGCCTACGCTTCCCCACACTAAACAACTCTGCCATTCACCTGATCGACACCAAACAGCAGACCCTACCTTCCACCAGGCAGAAGAAGTCCAAAAGTCTTGGCGCTACCAAGACCACAAGATTATCTTTTACTAGCAAGCCATGGCAGAGTCATGCTGTTCAACAGGCAGCTTCAGCACCACTGCCTCCTTTCTCCTGGGGAAAGTATCAAGGATGGCTCACCAGTCCTCACTTCTGTCACACAAACAATAAAAGCGCCAGTGTGCAAGATATATCAAGGTGCGCTAACAACCACAGGGAATGCCAGGCAGTAACCGCCAGGTCAGCCAAACTATGTGGTAATAGACAGAACCAGCACTCCAATGATGCCGCAGCAATAAGTGCTATCCCAGGAATGGCTGCTCAGGCACAAAATGGAAACCAACTCAGACAACGGGTCCCAACATCAGGATTCAAACAGGCAGGGCACCACACAAAATGCAGGGCACTGCCTACTGCTCCTCCACTGCCCCCCAGGGTCACACCCCCACACACCAGACACCTCTCACTCTCGCATACCCTACAAGGTGCCCTAATCAAACCATAAGCCTCACATGCTCAAATCAGGCAGGCAACCACATTTATATACCTTCAAGTCACACCACATTCCTGAGCTAGTCGTCCCGGGAAAGATCTGGCCATCATTGTCAGTCCTGTGCTCACCTAGTGACTGCAGACTCTGCTTCCATGTCACCCAAAACAGCCTTTCCCTCAGAAACACACTCCCTTTCCTGCCACATGCAGCACATCCCCTGCAGAGGCCCAGACTTCTCCCTTAAGGAAGCACCTTAGCAGGTTCCAGAAGCTTCCTGGGGGGCTGATACTGAGCATGTGCAGCATTGAGCATGACATCACCATTAACTATATCACTGCTGGAATCAAAGTTGCTTTGCCACCCTGAAGCTCCCCCACATCAAGCCCCATCCCTGCCTGCTTTTCATCACCGATCCCCTGTGCCCCACACTGCCATGCAAGGTAGGGGCGGGGGGCAGAGGGGGGCTGGGCAGGAAGCACATAAGGTTTGAGGTGCACTGGGTCAGGACTTGCCACACATGTTTGTGCCTATGGTTCCTGGGACAAAACAGAAGTTGAGAACCAGCGCTCTAGCTTCATGTCCCCTTGCCTCCTCCCACCTCCCCTCTCTCTCCAGCCACGTACACCAGTTTCCCATTTTTTTGGCTTCTACTCTCTTCCCCTCACATCTGGCTTCACCCATGGGGCAAACGGACCCAGAGCCACCCGTACCGCTACAGACCACTGCCCTCCGCGGCACAATGCAAAACCACTTCTCACACCCGCACACTACACCACTTCAAATTGCTCCGCTTCAGTAGGAAAAGGCTTGTACTCTACAACACACTTCCTTTCCTGCTGGCTTACATGAGCCCTTGCCTTGCACAAAAGCATCAGCCAGCTCAAAGAGCTGAACAATTACACTACAAGTGCTCCAAGCACATTCCTTGCTTACTCTCGGCCAATGGCCCCGCACTATGAGGAGAACAAAAGACTGCCAATTCGCCTGTCTCCCAGGTCACCTGCATTCACATGTCCCTCATTTGAGAGGGGACATGGGTGGGAATTGGTGGAAGGGGAGCAGTTCCCAGGGGAGGGGGTGGAGGGGGCAAGCTTTATCTGTTTAAATCGGCAGGAAAAAAAGAAATGGCACCCGCTCAAGAGAGATTACTCACAGCAGTGGAAGGTGTCCATTTCCCCTTTCTTCTGACTCGGCAGGAAGGTGGTCTGACTCTTGTCCTGGTCATGTGACACCCTCACTCTGAGCTTTGCTGGAAGGTCTGGTCTGCATTGAAACTCCTGGACAGAAAAGCAGCAAGGGTGAGTTGAAGAAACTGAGATTCGCCAGTAGTCACATCACGGCATCACTCTGTGTCAAGTAGCTGACTTATGTGAATTAGACCCTCTTCACAAAGAGTGAATTCACAGTGCAGGGAGCCTAGGGAAGCCCCTCTCAGGGGGACATCAGACCTACACCCAAGCTGAAGTCACACTTCAAACGCGTGAAACGATGGCAGAAATCTAGCTCAGTGCATACAAGCGATTTCCTGCCCACAGCAACCACTGACTGGGACCACACCAAGAGAGACCTGTCTTGAACTGCAGCTCCATGCTGCCTGCCTGCTGCCTGCCCTCTCTCAGAGGTACAGCATACGAAGCTGGACAGGGGGCAAAAACAGTTCCGTTGGATAAATCTCACATTGATTAAGAAGCCCATTCGCAGCTCTCCAGCATCCACAACCAGCACACAACTCACCCACAGCCACTCAGTCCCTCTTGCTATAGTCTCATATTTATTTTTCTTTTCCAATTGAAGCATTTTGTCTACACCATTTTCCTTACTGGCCCTCTGGGATTGATGACTGGGAGGAAACTGACATGCCTACGCTTCCCCACGCTAAACAACTCTGCCATTCACCTGCTTGACACTGAACCGCACAAGCCTACCTTCCACCAGGCGGAAGAAGTCCAAAAGTCTTGGCGTTACCAAGACCCTAAGATTATCTTTTCCTAGTGAGCCATGGCAGAGTCATGTTGTTCTATGGGTACCTTCAGCACCACTGCCTCCATTCTCCTGGAGAAAGCGTCAAGGATGGCCCAACAGCCCTCACTTCTGTCATGCACACAAGAAAAGCACCAGCGTGCAAGATATATCAACGTGCGCTAACAACCACAGGGAATACCAGACAGTAACCACCAGGTGAGCCAAACTGTGTGGCAATAGGCAGAACCAGCACTCCAATGATGCAGCAGCAATAAATGCTATCCCAGCTATAGCCGCGCAGGCACAAAATGACAATAAACTCGCACAACGGGTCCAAACAACACAATTCAAACAGGCAGGGCACCACACAAACTGCAGGGCACGGCATACTGCTTCTCCACTGCCCCACCCCCACCACACCCACCAGACACGTCTTACTCTCACATACCCTACAAGGTGCCCCAACCAAACCATAATGCTATCCCAGCTATAGCCGCGCAGGCACAAAATGACAATAAACTCGCACAACGGGTCCAAACAACACAATTCAAACAGGCAGGGCACCACACAAACTGCAGGGCACGGCATACTGCTTCTCCACTGCCCCACCCCCACCACACCCACCAGACACGTCTTACTCTCACATACCCTACAAGGTGCCCCAACCAAACCATAAGCCTTGTCGTGGAAACACACGCAGCATACTTTTGGGTCAGGTCAGCAGAAGCTTTTATTCAAAAGAAACTACAGCTGTAGAGGGGACTCCAAAGTGACATGGATTTCCCAAGCACTTGGAAGGGGTCCCCCCCAAGAGCAAAATCAGGAGGCTTATATACTTTTTAACAGTTGCTTACAACTCACGTGATCATATAGTGAAATTAGCATGAAAAGCGGCTATAATATTACTTCGTTATTTCTTTGCTGTAATCAGGATGGGAACTAATGGGGGAGGTGAGGTTAGTTCACAAACCTCCTTCTTGCACCTGGAAATCAGATTTGTACATACCGTTTTGCTATCGTCAAGGCCACAGTGAGCGAAGCAGTTGCAGAGGAGTTACAAAGAACAAACACTTTCTCTTATCTGTTCTACTATACAGAGCCAGCAATTCTCCACAAAGCGGTTATGTCATCTTATAACTAAAATAATCAAAGTTTAAGGCAGATATTTTTTCTGATTCCACAGCCTTAAATGCTCGAATCCGGCAGGCAGCCACTTTTATGCCTTCAAGTCACACCACATTCCTGAGCTAGTTGTCCTGGGAAAGACCCGGTCATCATTGTCAGTCCTCTGCTCACCTAGCAGCTGTAGACTCCGCTTCCATGCCATTCAACCAGCCTTTCCCTCAGAAACACACTCCATATCCTGCCACATGCAGCACCTCCCTTGCAGAGAAGCAGACTTCTCCCTTAAGGCAGCACCTTAGGAGGTTCCAGAAGCTTGCTTGGGGGCTGCTACTGAGTATGTGCAACATTGAGCACGACATCACCATTAACTACATCACTGCTGGAACCAAAGTTACTTGGCAAACCCGGAAGCTCCCCCACCTCAAGCCCCATCCCTGCCTGCTTTTCATCACCAATCCCCCAATCCCCCTACTGCCATGCAAGGGATGGGGTGTGACTGGGTGGCAGCACATCAGGGTTGAGGTGCACTGGGTCAAGACTTGCCACTCATGTTTATGCCTATGGGTCCTGGGACAAAACAAAGTTGAGAACCAGTGATCTAGCTTGATGTCCCCTTGCCTCCTCCCCCCTCCCCTCTGCCACTTGCACCACTTTCCCATTGTTTTGGCTTCCACTCTCTTCCCCTCACACCTGGTTTCACCCATGGGGCAGACAGATCCAGAGCCGCCTGCACCGCTAAAGACCACTGCCCTCGGCTGCACCACGTAAAAGCAGTTCTCACACCCTCACACCACAGCCCTTCAAATTGCTCCTCTTCAGCAGGAAAAGACCCGCAGTCTACAACACACTTCCTTTCCTGCTGGCTTACATGAGGCCTTGCCTTGCCCAAAAGCATCAGGCAGCTCAAAGAGCTGAACAATTACACTACAAGTGCTCCAAACACATTCCTTGCTTACTCTCAGCCAATGGCCCCGCACTGTGAGAAGAACAAAAGCCTGCCGACTCACCTGTCTGCCAGGTCCCGTGCGTGCAGATGTGCCTGATTTGAGAGGGGACACGGGCCGAAACTGGTGAAAGGGGAGCAGTTCCCGTGAAAGCGGGGGAGAGGGGGGGCAAGGTTTATCTGTTTAAAATAGTAGGAAAAAAAGAAATGGCACTCGCTCAAGAGAGATTACTGATAGCAGTGCAACCTGTCCATTTTCCCTTTCTTCTCACTCAGCAGTGTGGAAGAAATCAAACTTCGCGTTGTGGTTGTATTAGAATTGGCAGAGCCATCTAGGTTTATTTAAAGCTATGCAAGTGATCACAGGGACATTTCTCAAAGGAACTCTGACCTCTACAAATTTACAAGTGTATTTATACTTTAGACAGCGAGAAAAGATGCAGGGTTCAGACAAAGCAACCTTGAGAGAAACAGAAAGATGTTGATCATTCATTTGTCACACGTAAGCAATTTACTTATTTAGAAAAAAAACCTATGCTTTGGGAACAGTTATCAGCTTCTGGTTCGGTGGAAAGGACATCTGCACACAGACAAAACAAGGCATGAAGGTTTTTCCTTATCTTAGAACATTTTGAAACATCAGCATCAGCATCAGCATCTTTTTCTCTTCTCTTTCTCTTTCTCCTTACTCAAGTAAGAGGCCTGGTTAAACTTATTTCCACATTCCCCCCTTTTCGGCCTTTTTGGCCCAACATATTAGATACGTATAGCCATGAGCCTTTTAACTTCTAATTTTTCTTTCTTTTTACCTTTTCACTATTTTAACATACATATCACAAAAGTCGTCCAATTAAGGGATAAAGCAATCGTGGGCACCCCTGTCATTGTACTAGGAGGCAAGTGGGAACATACCCAACATTTAGAAACATTTAAATCCTTTGCATATTGATAAGACAGTTGAAGAAGAGCATTTTGGTGAGCATGCCAGTGTGGGAGTGATCTTTTTGACCTGTTTTGAAGTCTAGTCTGATTTACAAAGTTTCTTTT
>NW_005842902.1:0-430 GCF_000455745.1 Alligator sinensis | reverse complement strand
TCAGGAACCAGGAACTAGGTAGAGGCCTTTTTCCTTTCCCGAAGGGCATAGTGGTGTCGTTGGGGTACATTTTCTTCGTTCTGCAGTGGCAAATCCTCTTCGCTCTGTAGTGGCAAATCCTCTTCGCCAGTAGGTGCTTGGCTCACTACTGGTCTTGAGCTCTCATGTTGGCAGGAGCTAGGCTCACTACCAGTCTGTGGAGGCTGATTACAAGGTTGATATGGAGGAGACTCTAAGTCGAACAGGGCTGATGTTTTCTTAGTGTGTGAAGCATGGATCCATGGTTGGAGTCCTTGACACTATTGACACTATTATTGCAGTGTTGGTTGTCAGGAGTACTTGGAATGGGCCTTTCCAGCGGGGTTCCAGCGATGGCTTTCATTGATGGACTTTTACATTAACCCAGTCACCAGGCAGGATGGACTGGCAT
>NW_005842901.1:593451-595645 GCF_000455745.1 Alligator sinensis | reverse complement strand
CCAATGCTTCTGGGAAGGCTTAAAAACACCCCGACACATGTAGCAGGAAAGGGGTGGGGGGTGGAGGTAACCAGCAAAGCCCAGAAGCATGAAAAACACCCATAAGAGGCATAGCTTTGCTTAGGTCATCCCTGACCCGTGGCTCTCAAACCTCTTCTTGAACACCTCCAGTTGATTCAATCAGCTATTAGATAAAAAGGCTCAAAACCCCCCACTAAAGCACCCTATCTTTACAGAAGTCAGGCAAGCCAGGTTGAAGTAACACACTGCCTCTTCTGGGCATGCACAGGGCTCCCCCACCCCCTGTCCAGTCCTTGGTGCCACTTGCAGGGAGTGGTCTAGTCCACCCTGTCTGGTGCTCAGCCCAGCTTCAGAATCATGGCAGCACTCCCCCAAGCTTGGAGTACTCTGATTGGCTGTTTCTGCCAGCCAATCAGAATGTGAATAAAGCATTAGGGACCGACAGACAGACAGACTTAGGCTTTTATAATATTAGAATAAATCTATACACTGGTATATGCTGTGGTAAAGAAGTCCAACTGCCTCAGACAAGTTGCATTCATATTTCATATAATTTTATTTATTTGATTGCTCTAGTTAACATACTAATATCATGCCTCACTGAAATCCACTCATGAATCCAGGTATCACAAAAGCATGACAGATAAACCCCCTTTCCATTCCCTCTACCTGGCAGAAGTCAAGGAGCACCAATACCTAATCTATTTTATATATAAAGGCTGATGTGCTATAACCTTATAGGGCTAGAAATAGGAACTTTAATTGTGTTTTACTTGACCATGTCAGCTGCCAACTTTTTTTTAATATGTCTATACCTGTACAGAGATAAGGTGTTCTTTCCATTCCCTTGTTTTGTGCATGTCTCAGGCCCTTTGCCTTGGGTATCACACAGTGCTTGTATGTGTTGAACTGGGCTGGTAGACTGTAGAAAAACAGGGATGTTTTGCAGTACTTGCTGAAACCTCCAAACATCAGAGCGACTGACATTTAGATTAGCTTCGGCTCATTCACACCGGGATGCAGATGCTGCTGCCAGCAGCAGCAGCAGCTGCCCCCCAGCCTGTGAAGTCGTCTGGTCAGGTCCCCCATTCCTGCAGGACGTTTGAAACCACAAAGTGTTAGCAGAAGTACCACCTTGTCCTCATGTAACATCAGCGTTACTCTCCCATCTCTCCCCGCCCAGGCTCAGGGGTCTGTAGGGACAACCTCAGTAGCTGCCAGTGTGGCATAAATGTCTCATCTCACTACACAAAAGGCTTCACAGCTGAGAACTGAAATCTCACTACACAAAAGGCTTCACAGCTGAGAATTGCAAATTGCTGCTTCTCCTCTCTCCCCCACCACTGCGAGGCCAGGAGGAGGGGGGTCCTGTTAGGGGGAGAGAACAGTCCGAACAATGCTTGGTTCACGATAAGGCTGATTCCTGTGGGAACACAGATTAGTTATTGCCTGCTTTGCACATAAACTTTGCAGAAAACTGTAGCAAATCAGATTGCCACAATGGGATCTTGTTCATGAGAGGTATAAAAATGTATCTTCGGGCATGGCTAGGGGTCGACACGGCTTTGAGTATTGAGCTCCCTTGTCGATCTGTTTGCAAACAAATAAACTGAGATGGATCCAACCTGAGTGTGACTCTCTCCATGAGGTGTATTGGAAAAGCCTCCAGGGGCACGAAACTAGCCGTTTGTGCAACACCAGCCTCACGTTATGAGACGGCGCTGACAGGATCAGTCAGCGCCACTGGAAGGAGGGAGAGGAGGATGAGGGCGGGGGAGGACAGGGTAGCCTGGGGACGCGGCTTGTTTCCCGCTCGCGCTCGCACAGACGTCCAGGGACGGCCGAGGCCTCACAGAGCACAGGACAACACAGGGCTGAGCCTCAGTAACCGGGCAGCATCTGTGCTGCTGGGAGCTCGCCTCGGGTCCGCGAGACCAGCCCTAGTTACCGGGTCCTGGACGGGGCCTGAGCCCGAGCAGGTGCCGGCACACGGGGCACCAGAGCCAGGCCGCGCCCCGGCCGGGAGCACGTGCAGCCCGAGGCCCTGGCTGCACCTCCCAGACGCCGCCGTGCCGGCCCTGGGCCAAGGCCCGCCCCGCCCCTCCGAGCGCCCGTAGTTTGGGCCGGAAGCCGCGCCGTAGGGCGGGTGCCATAGAGACGGAAGGGGCGCGGC
>NW_005842901.1:589666-593388 GCF_000455745.1 Alligator sinensis | reverse complement strand
GGGGTCGCCCCCCCCTCCCGCGGTGCCCCCGCCACGTGCCCGGGCCGCGCTGTCGTCCCGCCGCCCTCGGGCCCCGTGCTCCGTGCAGCGTCCTGCCCTCGCCCTTCGCTGGGGCTGCTCCCGCGCTCGCCCGGCCCTACTCGGCGCCTGGTGGCGCACCACGGCCTCATGGCACTCGCCAGCCCCGAAGCACCGAGCCTGGCGCGTGGCAGCGGTGCCCCGTGCTTTCCCCTGCCTTGCGCCGCCCGGGGTGCGCTGTGCCCTCGCGCCACCCGCCCTTGACACGTGCCCTCGGTCTGCCACGCTGGGCTTGGGGGAGTGCCTCTACTTTCACGCCATGGGTCACAGCGACATCGTGTAGCTTCGTGGCGGTGCTTGCACCGCTGTAGTGGGAAGAGCACTTCAGCAGGGAGAGGGAATTGTTACTGTGAAAACTGAGATATCCTGCCAAATATGGGGCAGATGGTGACACTAAACTGGTGTGACACACAGGTTGGAAAGGGTATCAGCATATTTTGAGTATTTGTGCTTTGTATTGATTTTCTGACAACAGGGACTGTGAAGGACTGCCTGGGGATATGCATGTGTGACAGTGACAGTTTTGGTCTCATGCTTTGTACCATCATTGTCTGGCTGTTGACCTACATTATGATGCTACTGGTACCTTGGATACTTTCTGGTATAGTGGTTGCTGTAATATGCTGGGGCTGGAGGATGCTCCTCTCCCTTTCCCTTGTTTGACATTGCACAATAGGAAAAGTCATCTTTTCATTTTTTTGAAACTTTGCTTTGAAGCCTCAGGGGATGGTTCTTGTATTAGAGTAGATAGATATGGAAAGAGTTTGATTGCAGGATTTCCTTTGGATATCCCTTTCTTAACACCATCAGTGACACTTTTGAACATCATCAGTCTTCCTTGTAGAGTTTGGTGTAGGATGATGTAAGGTGTCCTTTCAGTGACTATCCACTCCATGCCAGGGGCTGAAACAACATTATTGTTATAGTGCCGAGTGGTGATATTTTATCAGTTATATTTAAGATTATACTTTTTAAAATAAATCATTTAAAGTTTTTTTTTTTAATCTCTACTAGGAACGTTTCTTATGTGAAAAGTCACTTTTTAAAAGTAAATTGGTATTATTTTTCTTCTTTGATCCCTTTGGGAGTTTTATGGAGGCTAATTCTATCAGTGTATTTATTGGCAACATAACCAGAACATTGTGGGACATGAGCTCTTTGGGATATCTGTGCTGGCTGTGGTGATCTTTGTGCCTGTTTTTCAGATTTCACTGAGATGATGAGGGCTTTGGGGTACCCCCGGCTTATCTCCATGGAGAATTTCCGCACTCCAAACTTCATGCTAATTTCAGAAATGCTTCTTTGGCTGGTGAAAAGGTTGGTGCTTTGTTCCAATGCAACAGTGCATACCAATTCAGACATAGAAACGTGACATAAATGAGACTTTCGGAGCTGATTCTTTGATATGGAACTGTATTAAGGGTTTTAAAGAGGGACTTGATGAAATTAGAAGTTTAGTCATTTTGAGAGAGATGTTGTTCTGAGTAGGTAGGAACATATGGTTACTAAGTTTGCATTTTAAGTACCAAGTTTGTGCCTTCAGTGATCTGTATGTGTCATGAATACAATAATATAACTTTTCTAGAGGGGGAAATAATGTGGGTAAAGGATATTTTAGGTAGGGATGATTTCCTCGAGCAGTTTAGGTTAGGTGACTTCTTGAGGTCCCTTCCAGCCTTCTGTTTTTTTTCATTCTGTGCCTCCTAAGTCATCTGCTTTCTGCCTAGTTGAAGGTTTTTTTTCCTAGATCAGGGGTCAGCAATCTGCAGCCTGTGAGCCAAATCTTGCTCATAACGCCACTGGATTTGGCTTGCAGAACTGGGTGGCGGGGAGGGTGTCTTTGGCAGTGGTTGTGACGGGAGGCCTTGCCAATGCCACAGCTAAGTGATGGGGAGCTTTGCCTGTGACATATCTGGGCAGCAGTGAAAAGCAGCAGCAGGGAGGAGCGGTGGCTGGGACCTAGTGCTGACCTGTCTTGGACCCAAGCTGGGTCATCCCAGCTTGCTGCTAAACAAAGATTGCTGGTCTGTGCCAGAGATGAATTTTCTTGGGCTTGTGTATTTTAAAGATAGACCCCTAAAATTTGAGTCAGTTAGTTGAACTAAAAACAAGTTGCAGGTTGGTGGTGTTTTCCAAAAAGAAGATTCATGGTTTTTAATCTAGCTTTTATGTATTTTACATACCGTATTCACTCAAATCCAAGGCAACTTTGAATTTAAGATGACCCTCTGAATAATTAGATTCCATACACTCCCAGCCACTGACCCTCTACTCCCCTCTGTAGCCTGCCCACCCACTCCTTCCCCACCAGCCCTTTACCTTCTGTTTCAGCTCTGTTTCTCTGGGGCCTTCAGTAGTAATGCAGCACTGGCCTGGCCTCAGCCTGGCCAGGGAGAAGTGACAGGGGCAGGTTGGGGCTGGAGGGACTGGAACAGAAGGTAAGAGGGAAGAGACAGCTCAAGGGAGGAGAGCGGAGGGTAGTGGGGGGTAGGCACAGGCACGGAGGGTGGTGGGTGGGAGCAGGCTGCAGGTTCTCTTCCACTTTGCAGTCTTCCTCATGTTCCCTTGGCTGTGAGCCCCTCCCCCTGCCAAACAAACCACTCTGGCCTGAGGAAGGTGGTGGGTCAGCAGTGTGCGCTCTGGGCCAGTACTCAAATCTAAGATGAGCCCCTCTGCCCTCCACCCCATGGATCTTGGACTCAGGTAAATGTGGTATATTGAAAACAAAATATTTGTGACAGAAGAGGATGTTATACCAGGGGTTGGCAACCCCCAGCCATTTTGCTCGGCATGCCACAGCTGGCTCTGGCTCTTCTGAAACTAGCATGAAGTTTGGAGCCTGGGCTGCTCACAGCAGGAGGTGGGGAGGTTGCAAGCCCTGCTGTGAGCAGCCCTGGCTCTGTGACAGGTAGCAGGGGCCTAGCCAGAGCCTGGACTGTTTGCAGCAGGCAGCTGCAAGCAGCTGCACTGGAGTCCCGAGACCGGGTCTGGCTCGTTGCCAGTGGTGGCTGCACGCGTGCCTCAGGGAGCACGGCGGGGAAGGGGCCAGAGCTGCGGTGCTGCAACAAAGATCAAACCCCTTGTGACTCCCCCCGTACCCACCCCAGGACGCCAACATGTTCCAAGTTGAGGTGGTGGGGTTTTTTTAGCACTCAGCCTGAAAGCATTTCTTACCCCTGTGTTACACCAATACCGTATTCATTTAAAAATCTGGTACCAGTGCCTGCTTAAAATTATGCTCCTGATTTGCCCTTAAATTACTCCTCATTTATAATCCATAAATCTGCACTGAGTTCTAACATCTGTGAACCTGGTTTGGTAGATGAAGCCACCCATTCAGATACACACACCTTGTCCCTTTATACATATGTATGAAAAGGGAACATTTGTTCTTATTCTATTACAACAGGTAGAAATTTAGCTGTGACCATTGTTGCTCTTTGTTTTTGTATTTTTATTTTCTCACCTTCAGTCATAGTTCATTTTAAGTATGTTTCACTTGCAGTAATATTTGGGTTGTGGGTATTGTAGGGGTATATATAAACCATTTAAAAAAACCCGTTTTCATTAAATTTTGAAAAAAAAATTACATTTTTAAAAATTAAGATCAGGTCTTAAAGAATGTAATACTGTCTTTCTTTTTT
>NW_005842901.1:587309-589635 GCF_000455745.1 Alligator sinensis | reverse complement strand
TCCCTACACACCTGTGATTTGAGCTTAATTTACTTGTCCTTTTCCATTCAAATTAAGATCAGAAAGTTTGCCTCCAAGATTCAGTCAAAAGAACAGGTAGAATGACTCTTCATTACACCAGAGAACACTTTTTTTTTTAAAAAGGTGTAAGAAATATTAATCCAATTAAACTGAACAGCTTCAGGTGCTTTAACTTGGATATTATAATGAGATTGGAAGTATTGTGCTTGTAACTGAAGTGCTTCATTTACATCCCAGGCAGTTGGAAAGCTATTGGGATTTATTTGGTGGGTTATACCAGCCAAAATTACACAAGGCAACCAATAAGTCAGCTTTTCTTGCTTCCAAGAGCCTTATAATTGCATTGCAAAGCAGAGAGGTTAATTTAGACTTGACTTGTTTTGAATTTGAGATGAGATTTAAAAGAGGGGACACTGTTCCATCTGAACATTAAAAGATCTCATTGCAGTTTTTGAGAGAGGTGGGACAGGTGATTTTTCCCAGTTTCCTCCTCTTTGATGTGTCCTTGTGTATGATGTACAGTTTGCCAGTTACTTGGTGGTCACTCTCTAAAGGTGGCTCCATTTCAGTGTTACGGTTTTTTTTTTTTTTTAACACTCACAAAGTGTTTTGAGGATCCTACAGGATAAAAGGTGCTATAAAATGTAAAATATTTATCTATTATTCAGGCATCAGGGAAGTTTTATTTTGGAGGCAGTGGTAAATGATAAGTGAAACTATTTTCCCCAATTCTGTGGTTACAGAATTTGTTGCAGAACACTCATTGGCAGTATCATGTGCTACAAAGTAGTGGTGTAATTAGGAGGGGTGACAAGGGCAACCACTGGGTTCCAAGTTGGAAGGGTGGTGTGCAAAAAACCCCCCAAAAGCAGATGCTGCCAGTAACCACCTGTTCATATTTGTGATTGCGGCTCCTGTTTTGTCCTGGGTGTCCAGCTGCTTCCCTGCACTGCTGCTTTGAAGTCTAAACTTTCATTAAGAAATGGTTTCTAGTGTTACAAAGATAACGCTTCATTAAGTTGTTTCATCTGTGGAAGAAGTTTGTGAATTGAGAATTGTGAGAGTGGTTGTTAACTGTTTTGCTATTGATCATTTTAGTATACTGTCCTGTAGGTTAGGAATGTGTAGTTTACTGTCCTGTAGGTTAGAAATGTGTAGTTTACTGTCCTGTAGGTTAGAAATGTAGTTGATCACTGTTTTGTCTTTTTAAATCAGGTAGTTGAACGTAGTAGGAATCGGTTTAGTTTATCTGTGTAGTTGTTTAAAAAAAAAAAACACAACAAAAGGAAAAAAATAGTAAATAATCTCTCATCATAAATATTCTTTTGATCTAAAGCCTAAATCCAAGCCTTGAAATGGATTTAGCTAAGGGAGCTAAATATTTCTGTTCCTTCATAATAAGCCAAAAAGTAAGATTCAGGATCTGAGTTTGACATCCTCTTTGCAAAGATGCCCTAGGCTTTATAGTTCTTGCAATTTTTATGCTTCCCTAATTTACATATTCAGATATAATTTACATATACAGATCCTAGATATTGATCTACTGTTTTTCCATCTGCATTAGAAGCTGAATACTTAGTTTGCAGGTGCTCATGCACATGATTCTTCACTTTTTCTTGCAAATGTATTGGTACCTGCTAATAAAAAAAGATGTTCTGCATGTTCCCTCCCACAGGTATGAGCCACAGACCGATATTCCTTCTGATGTCGAGACAGAGCAGGACCGGGTCTTCTTCATTAAGGCAGTTGCTCAGATTATGGTGAGTCTATATAAGTAGTCTTCCATAGGATGTGATCCTAAACCTCACTGACCCATACTTGTGTTAAGACTCTGAACGGGCTTCTTTGGGGGGGGGGGCCTGAAATTTTTCTTCTACTGCATGGCTAAATATGCCATATATTCTTGTACACTTTGTTAGGTTTGTGACAGGGGGCCTCCTGGGGCCGAACTCTGTGGCCCGCCCACCTGTCACCGTGACAGGAGGCCTACTCAGGGCTGAGCTCTTCGTGGCCCGCCCACCTGTGTCTGGGCAACCGCCCGCTTATCTCGCCCGCCACGCCTTTGATGATAATTGATTCGTGTATCGATGTCAATTAAGCGGGAGGCTGCCCATTGTAGTGCCCCGATGCCAGGGGGCGCTCTGCAGCTCCGACCTCCCCTAATACCGCAGCCCAAGCCTCGCAGATGGCATCTCGGTGTTAACACTATCACTGGCCCCACACTGGGCCCCAGAATCATCCCATACGACCCCACTATGATCTCTCCTGATCAGGCGGCCTCTCCGCCTTCATCTGGGCTACCTAG
>NW_005842901.1:575300-587299 GCF_000455745.1 Alligator sinensis | reverse complement strand
CTCTAGCCCCTCTCTCTCATCCTCGGGCCTCACCGTGCCACTACTCCCCGTCCTCTCAGGGGCAACCGCAGCACCACGCCCTGTACTCCATACGCTCTCTCGGGGTCCGCCCTCTGGGCCCCTCCAACATAGGGTTACCCACCTGGTGGTGGGAGCTAGGGGTTAAGGCACCCCAACCCACCTTTCACCGGGGTGATCACTAGCCTGGCATTTCCTGGGGGCTCCCGCACCACTGAGAGCCCCACTAGACCACCCACTCCCAGCAGGGTGCAGTTTCAGGTCATGCCCAGGACCAGGAGCCTCTTGCCAACCCCTTGCAGCTCCCCCTTACCTCCGGGTCATTCACAGCATCCCTTCGGCCAGGCAACATTGTTGCCTGACCTCCTGCAGCCAAACTGCCCTGTTTATATAGGCAGCCCATGTCTCAAAATGGCTGCCCTCGTCAAGCACCTGGAGGCTGCCAGCTCCAGGCCTTTGAAGTGGCAGAGACACCCTGTGCTCTGCCACAAGGTTCAAACCAATGCCTGTCTTCTCTCCAGATGTGTTGCCAAATGCAACCTGCCTACTACCCTCAGGGGAGATGAGCTTGATATTTGGTGTAAAAAGTCAAAAAACAATGAGGCTGAGAGAAGAGAAAGAGACGATATTATTGAAAATTAGCACATTTACATAGTAATTTAGGTCAGAGCCCCAAATCCTGTAGACTTAGACCCATACTTAGTATAGTATTTACACAATGTAAGTAACTTCATTGAAGAAACGGAGTGAAACTGGCTTCACTGAAGTCAAATGAAAGTGGCTGTTTGTGGGCTGTAAACCGGGGTGGAAGCTGCCACCTTGCTCTTTGTTTGAACTCGGCGGACCCCTGTTTGATTCCCACTCCACCCAAATTTAAAACCCTGGGAGTGGCAGCAGCATTTCTATTCAGGCAGCCATGAAGGACTTCATGGCTCATAATCTATTTGATCCTTTCTAAACTCTTAAATCCACAAGTGTTAATGACCCTCCCTTCTTTTTTAATGGTTTTAATATTCCTCTTATCAAGCTATTCTTTCTTCTGCAATTCTGCTATCTGTTAGGTGCTCCTGGTAATGTAGTTCCTGTTTCACAGCCCTTCAGACAGTGTTTTTAACTGAAGTTAGAAACAAACTCAGGTGTGGAAACATTAAATCAGGTTTGGAAATAACTTTCTTTGAGGCATTGGATGTGCTGTCAAGATGCTCAAGAAGGCTAGATTTTGTTTTATGAATCAGAAAGAGATGTACGTTTAATTCTAATGACTACAGGACCAAAGAAACAACATCTTTTGACTATTTTTGCCTAGCTTGTCAAGTTTGTCATGTTTTTTAATACATAACGTATGGTATAGTAAATTATTGCAAATTCCAATAAAGTTACTTTTGTTTTTGCTTCTATCTTAAATTGAGTGATATAGCCTTAGGCCCTTACTACATTATCAAAGCTTCTAGTTTCTTTTTACCTGTAGAAAAATGTGTTGTGTTATATGCGCCTATGCACCCCACTTTTCAAAATCCTAGATCTGCCTATGACTGGAGCAGTGGAATCCTGGTCTTTGACTGGGCCATGTAGGTGAGATGGTAACCCAGGTTGTAAATAAAAACAGCAATATTTACTTGAATAGAGACACAGTTTCAGTAGTAACTATAACAGAATTACTTGCATCACTTGGAGTTAAGTGTGTGTGTGTGTGTGTGTGTGTGTGTGTGTGTGTGTGTGTTGGGGGTTGTAGAATAGGGTTCTTAATGACTAACCCCATAAAGATTATCTAACACAGCCCTGTTTTTTCACACTTGATAAAACTAAAAAGTGTAAAAATCAAAAGTCCTAAGCAAAATGGATTTTTCAAAGAACTGAGTAATAAACACACCAGTATCGCTCCTAACATTGTATGCTTTTTTTTTTGTATAGTAGAGCATAATGTGTATATCGAAGAGTTAAATAAGTCCTCTGTGAAATACAGGTCCTAACAATATTTTAGTTATGAAACACTCATGTGGGTGTGTTGGCAGGACAGTGAAGATGTCTTACTATGACTCCTGAGGCATGAGTACAAGCCCTGTGTTGGACTCATGTCAAAGGTTGTCCCCAGCTGAATATAAGTACTTGGTCACTTGGGTTGGGGGTTAAATGTGATGTGAGCTACATTGCTCCCTTACGTGCTTTTGGCTACAAAAGCTGATGAGCCTTACCTTGCTAGTCAGTGAGCCATTAGGCTCTGGGGGGCCTTGGACTCAAGACAGCTATATAGTTTTGTATCTTATTGTATGACCCTTTTTCATTTCTTGTCTGAATCTATGCTTTCATTAGAACAAATGCTTCTTAGTAGGTCCTTACTGGATACAGATTGCAGGACATTAGACATTAAATACAATTTATGTCTTAAAGGAGAAAATAGGCAGGAAATCTGTGTAAGGACTGTATTGTATTATTTCTTGACTATAGGATTCTTCCCTGAAGTGCCATAGTATTCTGGGGGATTTGCCTGCAAGCAATTTGTATTCATCTTCCAGTTATCTATCAATGTAGCCTTTTCTATAGTACTGAACTTTATTGTATCTACATACCTTTAAAATGTTTTGGGTAGTTTGCAAGTTACAACACCATCTTTATTTCCAGCTTTATTCTGATACCATCCAGAAGAGTTTTCGATCCTTGTTTGTTCTATGCATTCTGTAGTCATTCTAAGCACATTGTTGAAAGCTGATTGTAATTATCTTAAACAGTGATCGGTGTTAGCATTGATGTGGTATAAAGACACTAACAAAACCATGTTAATTTTGAAATGAAAAGCAAACATCACAGGTAGGTTAGGTAAGAAAGACTGGTCTCTGTTTGACTTGTTCCGTTTCCTCAGCTACTGTGTCCTTTGTGGGTGAATGAGATTTACTTCTTGTTTTATTTTCTTTCCTTCTTGACTTAGTCTTGGGCATGAAGTATGATGTCATTTACTTATGGTTTATGTTCATAGCTACTAAGCCAATTTTTTACTTTCATAATACTGAGTCCTCTGGGAGGAAGTTTTTTGTAATGATCACAACGGGGAGCCTAAAGTGGTGACCAGAATGTAGTTCTTCCATGAACGTTCAGTTTTGCATTTTTTGGCACAGGAATGGACACTTGGGCTTTGGTATAGGAGTATCAGTTTAATGGTAAGAAGAATTGCTGACTAAACAGCAGGAAGTAGACACTGAGGGCATTAAAAAAAGGTCTCCATGATTAATTGTCAAGGGACTTCTCCTGCAGTCAGTTAATATTTATGCTTAGTTATCCTCTCCTCCCTTCTGCTAGTTAATTACATTTGTGCTATGTAACCTAGCATCTGTTTTAATTTGTAAAAAAGTCATTCACAAAAGGTTCTGCAGTGCCTCACTAATCTGTTCCAAGTAAGTTTGTTGTTTGTTTTTTAAATTTCTGAAGGGGGTATTGAAATGGTGTGAAATCACCTCTGTCTGTTCCTTCCTCTTGAGCTATACTTTTCTGTGTTGTGCCTGCTGGAAATTCAGCACAGTATTGGATCATGTATTCATGTCCTAGGACAGAGGCAAGAGCAGAGTTGCATAAAATACAGCTCATTTAAAAAACTCCAACAGTTCCAAAATGGAGCACTGGACTGATTTCATTCAGCACTGAAACACTGAGTTTCAACTAAGTGATTCATGATCAGTTGCTTCAGAAGTACAGTGTAGTAACAGAGTGGGTGGAAGTTTTAGAGCTTGGCATGTCAGTCAGTGTGTTCATAATGTGTTTCTCAGACTTTGGACTGGAGGAAGTGAGTCATGTGTTAGCCTACTGTGAATAGATACTGTACAGTGTTGGATGTTCTCTGGGCTTGGTAATAATATCCTAGCAGCACAGGAGCAGGAGCATGTTTCATTGGCAGAAGAGGCAAGGCCAGGTCTCCCCAGGGTTGGGAAGATTGAGACCATTGCCATCAAGAGGAAGCAATAGGTGGTAGTGGTGGGAAATTCCCTTCTGCAGGGGATGGAGGCACCCATCTGCTGGCCTGACCTATTATTTCAGGAGGTCTGCTGCTTGCCTGGAACCCAGATCTGAGATGTCACAGAGGGATTATTGAGACTCATTTGGCCCTCTGATTACTATCCCATGCTGCTTATCCAAGTGGGTACCAAAGATATTTCCAGGGGTGACCCCGAGCAGGTCAAAAATGACTACAGTGCTCTCAGTGCAAGGGTGAAAAGCACAGGGCCTCAGATGATGTTCTCAATCTTTCCAGTCAAGGGAAAGGGCTGGGGAAGGAGCGGACACATCCTGCAGATCAATGTGTTGGTGTGCATATGGGTCGCCAGCAGAGATTTGGCTTCTTTGACCACGGGTTGTTGTTCCAAGAAGAAGGATTACAAGGAAGAGATGGGATCCACCTGACAAAGGGAGGGAAGAGCATCTTCTCAGACAGGCTCGCAAACCTAGTAAGGAAGGTTTTAAAATAGGTTCACCCGGGGATGGAGACCAAAGACCCTGAGGTAAGTGGGGGAAATGGGTGACCTGGAAGAAGCACAAGCAGAAAGGGGCAACAGGGGACGCTGCTTCATTCTTACTGAGAAAATAGGGCACTTGGCTCTGGTGTCTGTACACAAATGCATGGAGCCTGGGAAACAAGTAGAAGGAATTGGAAGTCCTCACATAGTCTCAAAACTATGTGGTTGGAATAACAGAGACTTGCTGAGATGGCTCGCATGACTATGCTCATGGATGGGTATCAACTGTTCAGGAAGGATGGGCAGGGGAGAAGAGGAGGAGTTGTGCTTTATGTAAAAGAGCTGTATGACTGCTCAGAGCTCCAGTATGAAACTGGAGTTAGGCCTGCTGAAAGTCTCTGGGTTTGGGTCAGAGGGGAGAGCAATAAGGGTGATGTCATGGTAGGTGTCTGCTATAGACCATCAGACCAGGAGGATGAGATGGGTGAGGCTTTCTTCAGACAGCTAGCAGAAGTTTCCCAATCACAGAAGTCGAGCACCTTGACATCTGTTGGGAGAGCAACACAGCAGTGCACAGGGAATCCAAGAAGTTTTTGGAGAGTGTTAGGGACAACTTCCTGGT
Source organism: Alligator sinensis (assembly GCF_000455745.1). Lineage (NCBI taxonomy): Eukaryota > Metazoa > Chordata > Crocodylia > Alligatoridae > Alligator > Alligator sinensis. Next base: position 582,220 of record NW_005842901.1, on the reverse strand, counting down.
GCAAGTGTTGGATAGGCCAGTTAGGGGCCATACTCTTCTTGACCTGCTGCTCACAAACAGGGAAGAATTGGTGGGGAATATAGTGGTGGATGGCAACATGGACAGCAATGACCACAAGATGATTGAGTTCAAGATCCTGAGGAAAGGAAGGAAGGAGAACAGCAGAGTAAGGACCCTGGACTTCAGAAAAGCAGACTTCAACAGAGAACTGATGGGCAGGATCCCCTGGGAGGCCAGTCTGGTGGGGAAAGGAGTTTAGGAGAGTTGGTTGTATTTTAAAGAAATCTTACTGAGGATGCAGGAGTGAACCATCCTGATGCACAGGAATACTAGTAAGTATAGCAGAAGGCCAGCTTGGCTTAGCAGAGAACTCTTCAATGAGCGAAAACAGAGAAAGGAAGCTTAAAAGAAGTGGAAACTTGGACACACAACTAGGGAGGAGTATAAGAGTATTGCTCAGGCATGCAGGGATGAAGTCAGGAAGGCCAAAGTGCAATTGGAGTTACAGCTAGCAAGGGACGTGAAGGGTAATGAGAGACATTTCTTGTTGGGGGAAGTGTGGGTCCCTGCTAAGCCAACTGCTTGGCAGCAATGGGGGAGGTAACCTATTGACAGAAAATGTGGAAAAGGCTGAAGTAATTGATGCCTTTTTCACTTCCGTTTTCACAGGGAAGGTCAGCTCCCAGGCAACTGTGCTTGGCAGCACAGTTTGAGGAGAAGGTGAGAAACCAACTGGGGCAGAAGAACAGGTTAGGAACTATTTAGAAAAGCTGCACATGTACAAGCCATGCAGCTGGATGTGATGCACCCTAGGGTGCTGAGGGAGTTGGCTTTTGTGATTGCAGAGCCACTGGCCATTACCTTTGAAAACTTGTCATGATTGGGAAAGGTCCCAGGTGATTGGAAAAGGGCAAATGTAGTGCTTTCTTTAAGAAAGGGAAGAAGTAGGATTCAAGGAATTACAGAATGGTTAGCCTCATCTCAGTCCCTGGAAAAATCCTGGAACAGGTCCTCAAGAAACCCATTTTTAAGCACATGGAAGTGTGATTAGGAACAGTCAGAATGGATTTACCAAGGGCAAGTCATGCTTGACCAACCTTCTATGATGCGACGACTGGCTCTGTAGATGCAGGGGGGAACAGTGAACGTAATATACCTTGACTTCAGCAAGGATTTTGATATGGTCTCCCATAACATTCTTGCAAGCAGGGTAAGGAAGTATGGCTTGGATGAATGGACTATAAAGTGGATAGAAAACTGGCTAGATCATTGGTTTCAGAGGATAGTAGTTAATGGCTTGATATCTAGTTGGCAACCAGTATCAAGTGTAGTGCCCCAGCAGTCAGTCCTGGAGTCAGTGTTGTTCCGTATCAGTGACGTGGAAGATGGGTTGGAACGCACCCTCAACAAGTTTGTAGATGACATCAAGTTGTGGGGAATAGTAGATACATTGGAGGGTAGGACTAGGATTCACAGAGACTTTGAGAAATTGGAGGATTGGTCGAAAAGAAATCTCATGAGGTTCAATAAGGACAAATGCTAAATTCTGCACTTAGACTGGAACAATTGCATGCATGGGAACAGGCTGGGGACTGACTGGTTAAGCAGCTGCTTTGCAGAAAAGGACAGTAAGCTTTAATATGAACCAACAGTATGTCCTTGTTGTGAAGAGGGCTCATGACATATTGGGCTGAATCTCCATTCTTGGCGGATTTTAAGACCTGGCTAGACAAAGCCTTAGGATGATACAGTTGGATATGGTCTTGCTTTGAGCAGGTGTTTGGACTAGATGACCTCCTGAGGTCTCTTCCAACCCTAATTTTCTATAATTCTATGATTCTATGCTGAAGTAAACATATTGAGAACTGGAAGGGGGTTATAAAGGAAAATGAGCTGGATGCTCAGATTCTGGGATAGGCAGAGTGAGCCATGTGTTAGTTAAGAATGACTCCTGTTTTCTATAGATACAGTATCAGATGTTCTTAGAAGTGATTTGTACTGTGATAGAGGAGACATTTAGAGAGAATTGAAACAAGGGATATAAAGTAAAATGAGTTGGACTTCAGACAGATGCTCATGTTTTTAGACCTGGATGTTAAAGTTAATTTTTTTGCAGGTAGAACACCTGAGTGAGCCAAAGCAGAGCCTCTCACAAACGTGGCTGTATTGCTTCCAGTACCCACACTAGTTCATTTAGAGCTAGCTCAGTTATTTCTACAGAGCACTGTATTGTGCAGTGCATGCATACTTTGACCAAGTAGCAGCCCATTCCACATCCTTATCTTTCAATATGAATAGAGATCAAAGTAAGCCTTTTTCTAGCTCTGTCTTCTGGAGTGTCCTGAAATCCAAGGCAACCATTCTACAAAGCTTGTTTTGCTCTTGAATGCATTTATGGAAACCTTATTAATTTGTATTCAATTACTAATTCTATTGTGTACTGAATGTATATCTTTACCATACCTTAGAGCAGAGTTTTGGGCTGTGGAGCATCACTAGAGATGAGAAACAATCTTTTAGCAGTTTTAAATTCCTTTTCTGAGTCTAGCAAAATGTGGATGCACAAGAATAGAATAAATATAATATTAATACATTTTCTGGTTTATATCATACTTTTGTCAATGTCTCTGAAAAAGCTTTGCAGAATTATGTGGTAATGTTACAGGATGTAAAAAGAGAGGAAAGTTCTTAAATAATGCAGTGACCCAAAGCCTGCAATTAATTTTACAAGATAATATAGGGATTATTATGATTCTTCAAGAAACAGTCTGCACAGAAGTTTCCTGTTTCCTCAGGATTGTAAAGATTTTGGAGATGTTCTTTCATTAATTCCTGTGGTCTATAGGGCACGCACTTACCAGTAACTAATAATTTATTGCATCTACAACTAGGGAAAAGATTTATGTGGAGGCATTCTCCTGATTCCCTGAGAGAAGAGTATCAGAAAGCAGTAATCACTATAGAATATATCTTACCAAAAGAAGAAACTTCTCACTTCTTTCTGGCACAAGTAGATTCATAGATGTGTATTTGGTTATGTGCCATTATATTTAAATAGAATTGTGCTCGTTAAAAGAATGATCTTCATGAATGACGACTAACAAATTCCTCAATACTGATCCTATTGTCTGCCTTCCTTGTTTCAGTCTCCTGCACGCTCAGTGGGTCATGCTGATCTAGTCTCAGACTGACCAACAGCACATTGCAACTTTGTTGGCTTTGCAGCTGGGGCCAACATGACAACTTATACTGGACTATGGAAAACTATAGGCAATGACATAGGCTAGTGTATGAAAGGTGAGTACTGCCACTGCTTCCCTCTCAAAAGGAGTGAGCCCTTGTCCCTCAGAAGAAGACTTCAGGCTCTAAATACTGAGTGGACAGAGGTACCTAATAGGATGAGAGCTCAAATGGATCCCTTGTGCTTATTGTTTCCTGTTGGTTACCTCAGTGCTGCACACACAGGTCCATGCACTCTGAATTACCCTTCTGTAACAGAGCCTGAGTCTCCCTGTTCATTTAAGGTAAAAGTAGCTTAGCCAGGGAGCACTGCAGGCTAGGCAGGGCACAGCAGCTGCACGGCAACAGGGCAAATGCAATTAGCAGGTCCCTGCAGGCAGCCCAGGCAGTCTGTTGACTGGAAGGGGGTAGAGCTCTGGGAGCATATATGTCTGGGGATTCGGCTGGCAAGCTAATCGAGCCCTGCCAGCTGCACGGTTAGGAGCTTCTGCCCAGGAGAGCTACCCAGGGATGTTAGACTGATTGCTTTGCTGCCTTCAGGAACAGTGAGGCTTGGGGAGTTCAAGGAGCTAAGGCTGGGAGGTATGCCAGCACAAGGGGTGAGGGAAGGTGTTCCCTCTTAAAGGGAAAGCCGCCCTCTTCCCCTTTATGTTATAGCCCAGGGCCTTAGTGTTTATGTTGCTGTTTACGCTGGTGGTTTGGGTTGGAACTATAGGGATGGCATGTGGAGGTCTCATTGCCTGAGGGGCACACAATCACCTTGAGCCCTGCTAGGCGCAGGCTCAAGGTCCAAGTGACTGTTGACCCTGGAGTGGGCATAGTGCAAGGCCACAGAGCCAGCCAGGGGCCCAGTGCCTGAGGAAGGGTGAAGCCAGGCAGGGGCCAGGGGCCCAGCAGACAGGGGCCAGGGGCCCAGGCCCAAAAGGGCCAAACCAGAGCTGGTGCCTCAAAGCCAGGTCTGACATTGTGGGCCCGAGCGAGAAGGCCTAGCTGAGAGTAAAGGCGCGGAGGCCAATGAGGCTGAAAGCCTGACAGGAGAACAACAATATCGTAACACCTATGAGGCTTGGGGCTGGGTGGAGGGAAGGATTGGAGCCATGCAAATAACCCTTAAGTCTTTAGGTGCTCTGCAGTGCACAGTTGATCAGAGAGACCCAGCCAAAGTCCTGGGATGGGAGAGGGTCCAGTCAGACTGGGGCCATGTGAAGGCCCATGGGTAGCTTTCCTATTACTATTATTCCATCAAGGCATGGCAGGTGAGAAGGGAAGGTGTCTTGGGGCAGAGCGGGGCATGGCTGTGGAGCCATCGGGGCATCATGGGCCTTCCCTGGGACCCTGATGTGCTACACCTTCAAAGGAGCCTAAATCTCCCTATTGATTTCACAGAATCTAGATGCATAGCTCCATTTCTTTGAATTTCCCCCCTGATCCCAGGAGCCTAATTTTTAAGCATATTGAATCCTACATGGGAGGTAGGATTCAATATCCTAAGTAGCCAATCTAGATATTGCCTTAAATCAAGAGTATCAAAGATGTAGCCTCCAGGCTAGATCTGGCCCGTGGGACTCCTGGAGGGATGGGGAATTCAGGGGATAGGGCAAGTGGGGGCAAGGCCCACTACTGAATTCCAGCATATGGAGCCCAGCTGGGGACAAACTCTGGCTCAGAAGAGCCTAGTTGAGAGTAATAATGTGTTGGTTTTGAATAATGCAGCTGTCCCCTCCATCCTGTTCAGTAGGGGAATGAATCCTTCCCACCACTTCAGTACATTCCACAGAAGTATGGACATATTAAGGGAACCTATACAATAAGCCTTTCATCATTAGTACATTGTGCAGCATAGTTCCCTTGATCTTGCTGCATAAAGGGATTTTAGAGACAGAATGTGAATGTAGAGATCAACCAGCTCAGCCCTTCCTCAAAAGGGGATTTGCAATGGCAGCAGATTAACACCACTGCTACTTTGTGGCTTGGATAGGGAATATTTCATGGTCCTTTCCCAGTGATCTGTTAACTGGGATCTGGGTCTAGAAATTTGTCTCTAAAGGAATAATACTGAAGCACATATTAAAATAAATAAAAACATACCACCAGAGAGTTGATGCCACTTCTGTGATGTGCTTTTAATTCTGCTTTTGTCTCAGCTGTATGTGTCCAAAATAAAACTCATGGTAACCAGTTCATAGAATAAAGAGAAATGGTTTTATAATGGTGCTACAAGCCATTTTATGCCTTTTTTAAGGTAGTGGTTCAAGAAAAGATGTAAGGCTCGAATTTTCTAAATGTGGAATTTCCTATTCACATAGGCAGGGCTTTACTTTTGAAAATATATATTTCTCAAACTGCCATTCTCACAGGGGGGAAATGCATCCTTTTCTTTTGCTCGACATTGATTTTTCTTTCCGGTGTTTTGAAAGGAACTGAAATTGGAATTCCTGTCCCTAACAATACTCTTTATAAAGTGGTGCTCGAGCCTCCCTGGTGGAATATGTGTTAAAAGGATACTGTTGACTTAATAATCACACTACTGTCTGGAAATTTGTACCTACCACTGTTACATTTAACTTTTAAGAGCAACTGAAGGGAAAAAATCTCTAGTTTTTCACTTTTACCAGTGCATTTGAGACCATGTTGGCCAGAATTTTTGAGGGACCAGTGATTTTAGTTACCTTAATTTTTGAGGATCCACAAATCAAGGCACAAAACATTTCTTTGCCTTTCTAGAAACCTTGGCATCATTTTTCAATTATCTTCTCTCTTCCCCTTGCCAGAGCAGTCAGCCGACTGCTCCCTCTGTTTTTGTGAACTTTTCACACAGTAGTGGGGAACAGGAAAACATTAAAAAAGTAGGGAAATTTGTTTAAAAAAAAAAGCCAGAAAATGTGGCAGTGTACTTAAGAACAAGGATGGAGACTGAAACTCTTTACATTCCTTTTTTGATTTCTTTTGGAGCCTTAGTCCTTTCTCAAGAACATCTCCCTTTTCATTTCAAATGGATTTTTCTCTGAATGAGGACCCAATGGCTCAATGCATATCCAACAAGCATAGTATCACCTTGTGGTTTATTCCAAAATTTTTACAAAAACACACAAAACCAGGCTGTCCTGGTTCTGTACACCGGGGTTGCCAACTTTCCATAAGTTTATGAACACTGTAACAAACAAACAAACAAAAAACAACCCAACCCCAAAAACCTAAAATGCCCATCTGGAAAAAATGGAGCTGTTCAAAAGAACACCAAGCAACCAGAGCTGAATTAAATCTCTGCCACCAGAAAGAAGGGGGAGACAATGTTGAAGGGCAGGCAGAGCACAGCAGCGCCACCAGGGGCAAGTGCACACGTGCTTTTTGCCTTATCTCAAACTCCTTTGAGACAGGGCAAGAGGCATGTGTGGGAATGAAAAATGTTTCCCGCGCTGCAAGTTTGCAGTGTGGGGCGAAAATTAGACCGCTGGATATCCAGGGGTCTAAAAAAACCGAACCTTAAAAAAGCAGGGCAGAGGCTGGGTCCTCCATGGACACTCTCTGGCTGCCAGAGTGTCTCTATGGTTGGCCCCTCACCTTGGTGCTGAAATGCATGGCCAGCCAGGCTGTGTGTTCAGCACCAGGGCTCCTGTGCCGTGAATAAGGGGTTGGGGGGGTCTAGAGGAGGGGAGAGGGGACCCCCCACTCCCCCAGCC
>NW_005842901.1:574324-574874 GCF_000455745.1 Alligator sinensis | reverse complement strand
GGTGGGACATGTGGGCCTTGCAAGGGGGGTGTAGCCCCTGCAGGGGCCGTATCCCTTGTGTGGGGGCTGTAGCCCCTGCTGGGGGGGGCTGTAGCCCCTATGGGAGGGCAGCAAAATATATATTCATGAATTCATGAAACATGAATTTAGCGTTCACTTTATTATTATGGTAAGCAACATGCTTTAACACTGTAGATATATCAATAAAACATTGTCCAACTGATAGCTGTCTCTGTCTCACTCTCTTTCTTTATAGTGGTCTTTTGTTTTACTTGTGGAGGAACATGGATTTTGGGGTATTTTACAGAGGGACTTTGGGATTTTTTTTATCAGGGATTTTTCAGTTTTCCAATAGGGAACACCAGAATTCCTGCTAGGGAGGCCAGTGGCAGAACCCTGCCTGCTCAGAGCTGGCACCTTGGACCCAGCTGGCTGTGGCTGACCCGGCCAGTTGGGGCCGGGAGGATATGCTTTGACAGTTCAAAGCAGGCCACCACACCCGGAATGTCTTACAGGCGATAGCTGCCAAAATGGCCGGGCAGGGGGGCAC
>NW_005842901.1:572887-574223 GCF_000455745.1 Alligator sinensis | reverse complement strand
GGTCACAGCCAGGCAGCAGCCCCCACTGCCAGACTGCTGCAGTGGGTAGAGGGTGCAGGGAACTCTTAGGGCTGCTTCAGCAGTCCAGCTGGCACAAAGGGTAGTGTCTCCAGGTACCAATTGGCTGAGCCCCAGAAGCTCCTGAGAGCTAGTAGCCCTGAGCTACTTGCCAGGGCGGCTTTTTATACCACTGGGGACAGCACAGTGCTGGCCCTGGGCTGGAGCTCCCCCTGGCTGCACATCCAGGAGGAGCTAGGCAGAGTTATTTTGCCCCAAGTGGCACAATTTGCTCCACAAAAAAGTGCATGTCCAAGCATGTGCGCTGAGGCAAAAAGCTCTGGCTCAAATTTGCACTGCTTCTATTTGAGTTGCTGCAAGTGCACATATTTGCATGTGTGGACGTGCCCCTGGTGTCTCGGTGGGAGTGCAGCACCCTGAAGAGAATCACAGCTTTGTTGCTCATAGGAGCTCTGCAGCTCCCTCTCCTGCTCCTAATCATGTACTGCTGCTGAGTCTCATCTGCCTGGTACACTGTTCACCTTGTAGGTAGGCAGTATTTTTCTTTAGGGGTCTGTGTAGGAATGGGGAGGAGGGCCTGTGGGTGTAAGGCTGGGGCAGCATGGTATGAGGTATAATCAGGGGTGTCATGATGTGGGGAGGAATAGGGGATCCCTTAGAAGGGGTGTGGCAGGGTGTAAAACCATTGTTGCAGTCGAGCATAGTTGCCAACCTAAGACTCCTTTTTTACTGACAGTCTGTAAATGTCTTCCTGACAGCCAATCATTTTTACTGTGGTTGGTGTTAAATCCCTACATTTGAACCCTATCCTTGTCCTTAGCTTGTCAGAAGGGTTACAATTATATTATAGTCATAGACAAGTAGGGCTAGAAGGAACCTCCAGAGGTCATCTAGTCCAACCCTCTGTCTGATGCAGGATCATCCCTATCCAAACCATCCCATACAAACCATAATCGAAACTCTGTGTAAGACTGTTATCAACCCTGTCACATATGTAAATGCCACAACCCAAAGTTGTGGATTTTTTAATTGTGTGTGCTTCGGCACCACTAAATTATGTTCCTGCCGAATTAGAGCTCTTTTGCACGACGGAGTGTTCTGTTGTTATGGAGAACCCGCGTGCAGAAAAGTGTTTCCCGCCGACCTGTAGCCTTCTTTGCATTGTGCATGACTTTTGCATTTAGTGATGCACGCTGCAAAGGAGTTTTCCCGCCATTTGTATTAAGATTTGAGCCACATTATTGGCCGGTCTTAATTTAGGCACACGTGGCGGCTAGCTATTGGCTTGCTAGCCATACAAAAGGCTTGGGTGGTTTCC
>NW_005842901.1:564581-572869 GCF_000455745.1 Alligator sinensis | reverse complement strand
AGCCTAGCAAACTCCGGGGCACCACTTACCGACGGCCTCTAGCCTCTCCCCATCACCGATCGCAGCCCAGACGAATCCCTACCCTAGAACCCAGTTATCGACACCACGGAGTCTTAACCGCTCCGGGGATCCTGGGAACAGAACCCAGTTATCGAAACCACGGAGTCTGAACCACTCCGAGGATCCTGGGAACCGAGTAACACTCACGGAGATATAGCTGCTCCGTGGGAACGAATTCTTGAACCTCGCGGAGCCTGATTCACTCCGGGGTCAAGGAACCGAGTTTATTAGAGTCCTCCACCGAGAACTCAAGTGGAGCTGAGCCTGGAAAGCTGACCAGCCTACACTGCGACCACCTGGGGCGTAAGTCAATAATCTTTTCAATCAACCATTACGCCTCTGTGACTGATTCTAGCTCGAGTGTACTGCTCCACCCCATGACTTTTCTCCGGCCCTGCGTGCCCGGGCTGCCGGCCACAGCCCGCGTGCACACAGACGGGCCTGGCTCGTGCCCGGCGAGGGCGGGACTGGGAGCCGGCCCGCACAGTAAAAAATGTTAGTAAAAAGTTTGGTTGTCAGGAACAAGTTCACAGATTATCAGTAAAAGAATTATTTTGGGTTTGCAACCCTGTGGTGCATCAAGATTAGAGTTTAATATAAAAGCAGAAGACTCTATCACATAGTTTCCTATGTGATGGGAAATGTTTTCTAGGAGGCAAATATTTTCTAGCAGTTTAACTAAAATGATAATAGAAAGATAAGCTACCTGGCTATTTACAGGTTGGTTTATTTCTATTTTTAGGGAGGAACAAAGTTTGAACAAAAAATGGGTTTTTTGCTGTTCCGACTTCATCAGAGAGAACCTGGCAATTTTAATTACTGTTTTATACTAAGTCCTCATGTCTGGGTGTCTGTAACATCAGCACAGAGGGAGTTCTACAAATTAAGTTAATCTTCTCTCTCACTCTGGAATGCTGCCTCTTAATGTACTACCCTTTTGGTTCTTGGTATTTTGAAATAATGATGGATGATTTCATTAATTGAATCTTGTAGTTTATTTTCATACCTGTCTGTATGAATATATGAGCATTTAGGGGACAGAGGAGAAGGGGATACAAATTTATTAATATAATAATTTATAGTAAAAATAATATGCTAATTGAAGAGAGAAATAATAATTCATCAAGCTGAAGAAAAAGAGGGGACCCTTTATTAGGGTGATTGATCTTTATTATTTCATTCTCTTAAGGTAGGGGTCACCAGCCTTTTTCAGGGGGCCAGGAGTCACCCCTGATCTTAGTGGCCAGCTGCCAGATTCCTGACCCCTCTGCAGCAGGGGTAAGCTCTGATGCTGCAGAGGGAATGGGCAGCAGAGCACAGGTCTATGACATGAATTCCCTCCCCATTTTGGATTAGATCTCTGCAGGCTGGATTGGACATCTTGGTCTGATTCCATTGGTTGTAGGTTGATAGCCCCTACCTTAGGGGGAAGTTGATACTTATGCAATGGGTTAACACAGGACTGGTGATCTGGTTAAGTGGTATGTACATTTTTAAGTACCTTTTAATTAAATGTTGCATAGCCTTTGTTGTTGACTTTATGTGCAGTGCTGAATCTCACTCTGTGGGAATTAATGGCTGCAGCTTTCTCAGAAATATTCTGACTCGTAAAGGTGACTATGTATCAGGGAATACTATGTTTTTTAGAAACAACAACATGATTGAAAGTGTGCACATTCCTAAATTGAAAACGTCTTCTAAGGATAGAAGAGTCTAGCTCTGCCCAAAAAGTGCTTTTAGGAGAGCTCTGATGAAAGGATTGGGACCTGTTCTCCATTACCTTCTGAAATGCATCATTGTGTCATTTAACAGGCTACCAAAGCTCACATAAAGCTCAACACGAAGAAGCTCTACCAAGCAGATGGCTATGCAGTGAAGGAGCTGGTGAAGATTACCTCTGTGCTGTACAATGCCATGAAGACCAAAGGAATGGAAACCACTGAAGTGGAGGAGGAAGATGGCAGCAAATTCAAGTTTGACCTTGGTTCTAAAGTAAGCAAGATTGGATTCTCTATTTTGTAGTCATGGAAACCAAATCAATTTACCACAGAAACCTATATGCTGAATGTAGCCATTAGTGCTTTTTTTTCTGCTTCCCCTCCTTCTGTTTGCCTCCTATTACACGTTGAGTCACCATTTAATCCCAAATGGAAACTTGGTCATAACAATACGAGCACAGTTTTGTTTCATATTGGTCAACTCTGCTTGGGAGCAGGATGGGAATAGCAGGGAGTGTGGCTACTCAAAAATGCAGCTAGGTCTATCTAGCAAACTTACTGTCCACAGCAGCAGCACACTGAAGCATGCTGATGCTTAGGGTGAGCTACCTCCTAACTCAGAGTGGTGGAGCTTTTAGTGCTGCTGAATAACAGTGCGAGTTAGGCTGTCCCTGTGGCTGCATGTACAGGGCTACTCTGCTTCTTTTTCAGGAGGCAGTCTTCCATGATTAGTACAGGACACTTGAGCGTGCCACACATAGGGATGGTAAATTTACCTTGTAGACATACCCAAGAAGCATGGAGGGAGCATACAGAGTACTTAAAGCCATATAGGGTGCATCTAGACAAGCACACACGTGTGTTTCCTCAGGGACAAGTTGTCCTTGGGAAATGTGCCCCCGTGTGTGCTCTGGTGTGTAGCAAGTTGCCCTGGATGCGGTAGGGGAGGCTGGGGGCAGCACCTGGGCTGGCCTCAGCAACCTTACCTGGGTGCCTTCTGAGGCTCTAGCAGCAGTGATATGGGCAAGTGGAGCTTGGCGTGGCTCTGGCTGGTCAGGCTCTGGTTTTGGGTGGTGCACTACATGCACTGCCCTAGTTTTTTTCTGCTGGGATCTCCTGGTGTCAAAAAACCTACCATGCTGCAAATTAGCATGCAGCAAATGTGTGCATGCGTGGTTTGCAGCACCACAGGCAGGTTTGTGATGCTGCAAACTGCACATGCACGCTCATTTGGATGTGCCCATAGATCTAATTCACTTCCCACTGAGCTGAATAAGAGGTTGCCATTGACTTAATAAGCATTGAATCAGGCCCTATATAAACACTTAAAAGAAATATCACCCCACAAACAACATGGAAAAATAAACCTAGAGATTGTTGAATAACAAATTCCAAATCCAGCTTATGACTACATTTATTACTTTTTTGCACTACAATATTTTCACATTAGTTTGTCCTAACAGTAACATGTTCATTATGCAGGAACAATACTTTTCTTGAAAGAATGAGATAATTACAACTACATTAATGTGTTAGTTGACATAGATATTTCTTTTAAAGAGACTGTATTTTGGAGTAAAAGCCTATTGTATGCTACCTGTGATAGGATCTTGAAAAAATGGGAAACACAGTGATAAGGTTATTAGTAATATTTACTTTAATTTCTCCTTTCTCTTCTCTGCATATGAACATGTGGCATTTCTATAGATGATCTGTTGGAAATCTAAGGACATCCCCCAAATCACTACTTGAAATCCTCATATTTTCATAGTTTCTAGGGTCGGAAGGGACCTGAACAGATCATCAAGTCTGACCCTCTGCCCTGGGCAGGAACTGAGTGCTGGGATCATAATGCCCCAGCCAGATATTTATCCAACTTCCACTTGAAGACCCCCAGGTAGGGGAGAGCACCACCTCCCTTGGGAACCCATTCCAGAGCCTGGCAGCCCTAACCATAAAGTAATGCCTTCTGATATCAAGCCTGAACCTACTTTCAGTCAATTTGTGGCTGTTATTCCTTGTTATCCCAGGTGGTGCCCGGGGGAACAGAGCCTCCCCTATTTTCCACTGGTCCCCGCTGGTGAGGTTATAGACGGCCACCAGATCCCCTCTCAGTCTTCTCTTGCGGAGGCTGAATAGATTCAGGCCCTTTAGTTTATCTTCATAGGGCCTGTCCTACTGCCCCCTGACCATGTGAGTGGCTCTCCTCTGGACCCTCTCAAGGTTAGCCACATCCCTCTTGAAGTGCGGTGCCCAGAACTGGAAGTAGTACTCCAACTGCAGCCTGACCAGCGCCGCATAGAGGGGAAGGATCACGTCTCTGAACCTGCTTGTGATGCATCTATAGATGTATGACGAGGTGCGGTTAGCCTTACTGACTGCTTACTTGCATTGGCGGCTCGTGTCCATCTTGGAGTCAACAATGACTCCAAGATCCCTTTCAGCCACTGTGTTGTTGAGAAGGGTGTTTCCCAGCCTATAAGTATGCTGCAGGTGCCTTCTCCCTAGATGCAGCACCTTGCACTTGTTTGCACTGAATTCCATTTTATTCTCATCCGCCCACCTCTAACCTCTCTAGATCTAGTTGTATTCTGTCCCTCCCCTCCAGCGTGCCCACTTCTCCCCACATCTTTGTGTCATCAGCGAATTTAGACAGCATGCTTTCCATGCCCACCTCCAAGCTGCTGATAAAGATGTTGAATAGCACAGGCCCAAGGACCGAGCCCTGGGGAACTCCACTGCCCACATCTCTTCAGGTCGAAAACAACCTGTCCACCACCCCTCTGTGGGTGTGACTATTGAGCCAATTTGCCACTCATCTGACTGTGTAGGCATCAGTGCCACAGTTGCCTAGTTTTTTTGTGAGAATGGGGTGAGAAACAGTGTCAAAGGCCTTCTTGAAGTCCAGGTAGACAACATCCACCTCAATGCCCGCATCCAAGGACTTTGTGACCCAGTCATAAAAGGAAACCAGGTTTGACAGGCAGGATCTGCCCAGTGAACCTGGGTTGGTTGCCCCTGAGCATTGCCTCCGATGCTGGGCCCCCGCAGATGTGTTCCTTGATAATTTTCTGAAAGGTCTTCCCAAGGACCGAGGTGAGACTAACTGGCCTATAGTTACCCAGGTCCTGCTTTCTCCCCTTCTTGTAAATGGGGACCACATTGGCCCTTTTCCAGTCCTCTGGGACCTGGCCAGAGCACCATGAGTGCTCATACAGCCATGCCAGGGGCCCTGCTGTGACCTCCGCCAATTCCTTCAGTACCCTTGGATGAAGAGCATCCAGACCTGCTGTGTTTTAAACACATCCAGCCCCTTCAGAAGTTCCCCCACTAGATCGTCCCTGACCCTAGGCATGGCATCGCGTCCCCTGAACCTGTCCATAATCCTAGTGGGAGAGCGTCCTGGTTCCTGCTCAGAAATATGGAGGCAAAAAACTCATTGAAGAGATCAGCTTTTTCCTTTGCTGCAATCACCAGATTGCCAAGCCTGTCCTGTAGGGGCCCCACATTACCTGGTGCCTTCTTCTTACTCCCTATGTATTTGAAAAAGGACTTTTTGTTATTCTTAATTCTGGTCGCTAGCCCTAGTTCCGTCTCTGCCTTGGCCTTCCTAACCGCCTCCCTGCAATCATGAGCAACAGAGGTGTAATCCTCCTTGGTGATAGCCCCTTGCTTCCACTGATTGTACGCCACGTTTTTTGTCCTCAGGCCCTCCTGGATGCCTTTACTGAGCCAAGGGGGCTTTTTAGCACTCTTGCCCCCTTTGGTTTGCATTGGGACTGACTGCCTCTGAGCTTAGAGGATCGTCTCCTTAAGGAACAACCACCTGTCCTGGACTCCCATCTCATTGAAGCTCTGAGTCCCCAATGTCTCTCTTACTAGTCTCCTTACCTCATTGAAGTCAGCCCTCCTGAAGTCAAAGACTTTTGCCTTCCTGCTTGCTTGCACCACCCTGTACCAAATAGTAAATTCTAGCAGACGATGGTCGCTAACGTCTAGGTAGTCGAGCACCCGCAGATCCCTCACCAGGTCATCGCTTGTGGCAAGGACCAAGTCCAGCAAGGCATTTCCTCTGGTGGGATTGTGTACCTCCTGGGTTAGGTGGAGGTCCTGTATGAAGGCTAAAAACCTATGTGAGCGTTCAGACCTGGCTGACTGATCCTCCCAGGAGATGTCTAGGTAGTTTAGGTCACCCATGACAACCACATCCCTTGTCCTTACAGCCTCCGTGAGCTGACCTTAAAATTCCAGGTCCAGCTCATCCCCCTGGCGGGAATGTAGTAGACGCCCACTATCAAGTCCCTTTCCCCATGACCCCCTTGCGTTCTAACCCAGAGCGCCTTAGTTTGCCCCCTTCTGAACCCATCCTGATCATCAAGGATGCGTACTGCTCTTTAACATAGAGCGCTACACCCCCCCTTTTTCTCTATCCCATCTATACAACCTATAGCCCTCAATGTCTACTGCCCAGTCATGGGTAGAATCCCACCAGGTTTCTGTAAGTCCAACCAGGTCTGGGTTTTTGCTAGCTAGCAGGAGGATGAGTTCCTCCTGCTTATTCCCCTTACTTCTAGCATTTGTGTAGAGGCAATTGAGACCTCCTATGGGTGTTTGTGCTGCCTTCTTGTTCCCAAGCTTACCTGGGCCCTTGTCACTTACCTGGGTTGTTCCTGCTCATGTCACCTGGCTTGACATCGAAGTGTCCTCCTGCACCTCTGCATCCCTATCCCCCGACGAACCTAGTTTAAAGCTCGCCATTTGAGATCAGCCAACCTCCCACCCAACTACAAGCTACAAGACGCAAAACGCCAAGAACAGCACAGCATGCCCTAGGTAAAAGGCATCCGGGGACAGCAGGGCAGACCCTACAACGAGAGGTTATGGGACCTGAACCTGTTCAGCCTTCACAAGAGAAGGCTGAGGGGGCACCTGGTGACTGTCTATAAACTCACGAGAGGGGACCAGAAGGGTTTGGGGGAGACCTTGTTTCCCCTAGCGCCCCCCCGGGATAACCAGGAATAACGGCCACAAGTTGTTGGAGAGTAGGTTTAGATTAGACATCTGTAAGAACTACTTCCTGGTTAGGGCAGCTAGGATCTGGAACCAACTTCCAAGGGAAGTGGTGCTGGCTCCTACCCTGGGGGTCTTTAAGAAGCGGCTTGATGCCTATCTGGCTGGGGTCATTTGAGCCCAGTTTTCTTCCTGCCCAGGCAGGGGGTCAGACCTGAAGATCTGCAAGGTCCCTTCTGGCCCTACTTTTATGATTCTATAAAAGCAGGGGAGGCAAAGGCCTGCTTTGCCACTGCACCAAGGAAGCTGAAATCAGGTGTGCTTTGTATCAGGCCCTTTAGCAGAGTGAACCTGTCACAGTTATTCTCTTTAAAGTTCAAGAGTCACTTCTGCTATTTCATTTTTTAATACTTATTTTCTAGATTGCAGATTTGAAGGCAGCCAGACAGCTTGCTTCAGAAATCACGTCCAAAGGAGCATCTCTTTATGATTTACTTGGCAAAGAGGTGGAGTTGAGGGTAAGTACATTGTGGACTGCATTGTGTTATGCAAAAGAAGGGAGTAAAACAAGTCCAACAGTGGCAGTGAATATATGAGATTCAGGTTCTGTATGCAAGGTCAGAAAGATTGCTCTGCTTTCTATTTATATTATATACAGCAAATGCTTATATACGGCAAATATGCGCACACTGCATGTGCGTGTATGTCCATGTATGTGTGCTAGAGGGTGGTGTGCATGTGTTTGAGGGCTGGGGAGGGTGTGTGCTGCTGCTAGACAAGCATGGAGCAGACTTGGCAGCCCTCTAGCATCAGGTCAAAGCTGTACACATTGCAGAGAGCTTTAACCTCAAATATGCAACTTCTCAAAGCACACGCTAACTTTAGTACTGATCTAACATTCCTTAAAGTTAGCACGTGTTACTTGTAATGTAAGCTCATGCTGTTCTTTTGGAGCCACAGACAAAAATAGTTTTCATCAGTAGGAGACACAAGAGCATCCTGTTGCTGTTCTTGGGACAGAATGGCTGTAGAAAGTAACAAAATAGCCTTTCGCTGAAATATAGAGATATTTCAAAAATGCTTCTTTTTGAAAGATGAATTCTTGTATAAGCATAAATCAAAATACTCATTATTTGTATATAAAAAATGGTAATAAATGCCTCTTCTGGGGACAGGCAGTTACTTGCTTCAAATAAATGATGGACAATAAAACCATAGAGCCCATCTCTGCTGTCATCAGTCCTGTAGCAGTCTACTTCATGGCTGAAGCAGTGGACATGGTTGGAAAGAGGGAAGCTCTGAAATTGTGACTAATAATTAGCTGCTGCTTTTACTAGGAGTAAAATTGATTTATTAGCTAAATAAATGTTTAACTGAGTCCTGGCAATGGTCCTGTGATGACGGACGTCTCGAGTCCGGTATCACCCGTCGTCTAGGTAGCCCCTCCCCTCGTCCTGCCTGCCATGACTTTGCTGTTATGTTTGATTTGTGAGAGGGTTT
>NW_005842901.1:554137-564442 GCF_000455745.1 Alligator sinensis | reverse complement strand
ACTGTGGGGACCCAGGCCTAGCGATATCACTGGGCCAGCCTGTCTTCTACTCTCGCTGGCTCCTCAGCTAGCTCTGGCGGTCCTTCTTCCTTCCCTTTTCCTCTAGAAATAATATTCTGCCTGGGCGGGGAGACTTCCCGGACTGGTGTCCGGGACACAGTGACCCCTAGGGACTCCACCACCTATCCCTGTCTCTGTTTCCCTTAGGGGCCCTGCTAATCCGTGCAGGGTGCCTTGTTGCTCCCCCTGATTCCCTCCTCCCGAGAGGGATCCTGGTACTTCTCTGCTCCCTACGTGGGGCCGGACAGGGAGCTTCCTGCTACCTGCCATGGTTTGCGCCCCCCCCTGCCTCTGTCAGAGGCTCCAAACCTTGCCTCAGCTTCAGCGTGGGTCCAGCACAGCCTAGCTGGAGCCTTTCCAAAGGGGGAGCTGCAGCACACCGGACGTGCTGCCCGCCTTCTCTCTCTCTCTCTCGCTCCCCCTGTCCGCGGGTGCTGTCGGGGCTTTTAAACTCTCCCATGGCGGCCGATTGGCTCAGCTGTTTCCCTCACCAGGAACAGCTGCTTAAATAACTGGCGTAATGCTGGCTCATGCGGCTGTAATTGCGGCTGCAGCTGCTGCCGCGGTCTCGGCTCTGATGCCGCCGTCTCTTCCGGAGGTAAGTAACCCCGCCTGGGGTTCTGTCTCGGGGTTGTGTCTGCCCCGCAACCCTTCCTGACCTCAGTCTGTGCCCGTGATGGCGGCATGCCACCGTCACAGTTTTGAATGGCAAATAGCTCTGAAAGGAGACATAAGACATTTGCTGTATCTGCACAAACTAGCTGACACTTATTATGGCTTAAGGCATGTGTAACAAGGTGGCCTCCTCGTTAGGTCTTTGCCAGCTGCCCTGCTCCTGGTGTAACCGCCCACTTCGCTCTCTTGCCACACCTTGATGGAAAAATATGAGAGTTGTTACTAAGATGGGAGGCTACTCATTACTTGCCCTGCTGACAAGGGCTTAATACTCGCTCCAACCTTCCCTCCACGGATCCCATACCTCGCAGATGTTACTCTAGTGTTACTTCTTTGGCCTATGGCCGGGCAAAGCGGGCACACAGTTGTAGTCCTTTTCTACAGCCCCGGCGGGCCACTCACATGCCACCCCTCTCTCACCGGGGTCCCATTTACCCACTGGCTCTCACTCAGCTTCTTTAATATTGCTCTCTCTCAGGGCTACGCTCATCCTGCCTGGCCTCACCTGGCTTCAGGCTTAGCTCTCCTTGCCTCAGTCAGCCCCGGTGCAGTCTGTTGGGTGTCTCTGCTACCCTCACCTGAGCGTTGACTGAGCGACTGTACAACTATAGGCCTATTTCGCTTCTTGCCCCTCGCTCAGCCACTATGCCTCTACTGGGCCTCCTCACTTTCCCACACTCACGGGGCCACAGTGGTCATTGCTCCTCTCACTCAGGGTCTCACTTGTGCCCCCAGACTTTCCCTGCTGCCTGGGCGCAGCCTGAGGTCCCTCCTGTGGCCTGAGCTCTGCCTCAGGGCTCCTTAATGAGCCCTGGGCTCCCCCTGCTCATTAGAATGCCACCAGGGATGTGGGGCTGGGGTTATGAGGTGCCTTGACCCGCCTTTCACTGGGGAGGTAACTGGCTTGGCATCACCTGGGGGCTCCCACACCACTAGGGGCCCCACCAGACTGCCCTTCCCCGGCAGGGTGCAGTTTTACGTCTTACCCAAGACAAGGGGTCACCTCCACCCCACAGCCCCTGCCCATACCTCTTGACTAT
Organism: Alligator sinensis; assembly: GCF_000455745.1. Lineage (NCBI taxonomy): Eukaryota > Metazoa > Chordata > Crocodylia > Alligatoridae > Alligator > Alligator sinensis. The sequence goes on along the minus strand of NW_005842901.1, from coordinate 562,667 downwards.
GGCTGGAGCAGCCCTTTAGCCTGATGTTACCTCCTTCCTCCTGTAGCAAACTGCAGCCCAGCTTACGTCCCTGGGTCCAGCATGGCTGCTCTCCTCAGGCACCTGGCTGCTGCCTGTTTTCTGACCTTAATGTGGCAGGCACCAAAGGTGCTCTGTCACAGCATGCCTTTAATATTGAGATAAATGGAAGATGCCAAATGGGTTGCACTATTTGCAGGAATTAGAGTGGCTGCCTGTGTTATAGCCATAGGCATCTTAAATGGCTGTGACTAAAATTAACAAACTGGTTTATACCTCATTACATCATATTATATTTGATTAAGTCTTGGGCTATAGGAACAGATTTCACAAGGCATTAATGACTGGCTTAAAAGAGGTTAAGTCATTTTGTCTTTCACATTCACATCTCCACTTGCATAACTTTCTAAAAGTCTGTCTGTAATAGTCTTGGAGCACTCCGATTGGTTACTAAAACAATCAATCAGAGTGCTCCAAGAGGATTACAGACAGGAGGTGGCACCAGAGTGCTGCCATGATGGCAGGGATGGAGTGCAGGGGCGAAGCCAGCGGTGCTGGCCTCGTGCTTTCTCCCCCCCCGCCCTGCTCCTTGGAGCCAGTGGCAGCGTGAGATGTTGGTGGAGGGGGACAGAGGGGATGGTGGGGCGAGAGGTGGGGGTTAGGGTTAGCAAGCTTTCCCTCCCCCCCCACCCCTCCCCCTGTCATTCTTGACGGGCAGTTTGCTAGTAGGATCATAGAAAAGTAGGACTAGAAGGGACCTCAGAAGGTCATTTAGTCCAAATTACCCAGTCCACTTGAGTAACAGCTTATGAGACCTGATTTGAGCTGGGCTCAAACTATGACAGAGAAATGAGAGGCTCTGCATCCCTTTATCAATCCCTTGGAGTCATCCAGTCTCCTTCTGATTAGACATCTGAAGGGTAATGAGCATGTCACCTTAAGGTAGAATTAAAAAAACCCCACAAAAAACACTTAACTGTTGCTTTAAAATTGAGCATAATTTACTAGTTTTGGCCAAATCACAGCTCTTAGCAGTTAACTTGACTTCAGGATTGTGCCCTTAAATAAGGACATACTCAAGAGCAGAATTCATGAAGTGAAAATCGGGGACAAGTGAGTATTCCTGTGCAGCCACTTCTTGTAACGCCCATCAAGAACTCTTCATTGGAAGCCTATTTAAAGGTGCATTTTCTAGAATAATGGGCATTATTACATCCTATAGGGAGTATATATTCCTCCAACATAATGCCTCATTGCACTAGATTGGACTAGCTAATCTTGTAGAAGTGTGGGGTTTATACTCTGCACAAATGTCTGACAGATTGAACTACTTGTCCTTAAGAAATCCTGTCTCATGAAAAATGTCTTTCATCTGTGCCTCATTAGGAGTGTTACGTCCTAAACACATGATGCTGCACAGTGACAGCCCAGTGAGAACCTCCAAATAGCACCAGCAAAACCTTTCATGTTCCATTCCTAGTGATCTGTGACTGGTTTCAACTTTGAGTGATTCATTGAAACTAAGAAATGCAGCTTCAACCCAAGGTGTGGCACATAATCATAGGGCCAGTTTTAGACTCTTGGATATATAACACAACCTGGAAAATATTTTCCACATTAAAAGTTGGATTCCATTTATACAAAATGCCTTAGCCAACTTTCTGTTAGATTTCCTTTATAGGTCTTTTTGGTAAGGCTTTTTCTTGCTGTAATTAGGAGCCTAGATTGTTCACTTAATTTTTTTTTTACTTTAAGCTGTTGTATATTTTGTTTTATTTTCTAAAAGCTGTAAAGAATATCTAGATCTATAGCAAAGCTTGAAACTTGGTTTACCCCTGGGGGCGAGGGGTCCTCTGGTACTTAATTTTGTATACCTGCATAGATCATCTTCCAGTGTGGAACTAAATGTAACTTTTGTCCCTGAAGTTGCACACAGATAACTCCAGTGCCTTTGCTGCTATTTATGCCATGAAATTAACACATTCTGACAGGTTTTATTTGCTGCTGTCCATAACCCTCAAGTTGTCAGCATTCATGCCACTTTTCTGCTTCTGTTATTGCTTGGGAAAGCAGCGAGCAGCAACTGAAGCAGACACCAGTGTTTTTCTTGGGATAGAACTTAAAAAAAACTGGAGAGACTCGAGAGTCTCGAGTTCGGCTCTTAGTAGCCAGAAGATAAAACTTTGCTCTTCCTGCAAATTGAGATAGGTAAACTGAAGTAAGTATGCAATCTGTTAAACAATAATGTAGGTATAATAATGTTTCACTACCTCTTCAGGCTGTCATTAGGCCTAAAAAATAATTTGAAAATCACTTGAATACCATAATTAATTTGTCAAGAACTGTAGCTATGGTCTAGTTTATAGGACAGTGGACTCAGAAGAGCAGGATTCCATTCTTGGCTCTACAGTGTAGAAGAAATCAAACTTCGCGTTGTGGTTGTATCAGAATTGACAGAGCCATCTTGGTTTATTTAAAGCTATACAAGTGATTACAAGGAGGGTTCTCAAAGGAACTCTGACCTCTACAAGTTTACAAGTGTATTTATACTTTAGACAGCGAGAGAGGATGCAGGGTTCAGACAAAGCAACCTTGAAAGAAACAGGAAGAAGTCGATCATTTGTTTGTCACATGTAAGCAGTTTACTTATTCAGAAAAAAACACTGTGTTTTGGGAACAGTTATCAGCTTCTGGTTTGAGGGAAAGGAGGAGGTTAACATCTGCACGCAGAGCTTAATATATCAAGACAAAACAAGGCATGAAGGTTTTTTCTTATCTTAGAACATTTTAAAACACATAGCATCAGCATCTTTTTCTCTTCTCTTTCTCTCACTTCTTAGTCAAGTAAGAGGCCTGGTTAAACTTATCTCCACATTCCCCCCTTTTGGGCCTTTTTTGGCCCAACGTATTAGATATTTATAGCCACGAGCCTTTTAACTTTTAATTTTTCTTTCTCTTTACCTTTTCGCTATTTTAACATACATATCACAGAAGTCGGTCCAATTAAGGGATAAAGCAATTATGGGCACTCTTGTCGTTGTACTAGGAGGCAAGTGGGAACATATCCAACATTTAGAAACATTTAAATCTTTTGCATATTGATAAGATAGTTGAAGAAAAGCGTTTTGGTGAACATGCCAGTGTGGGAGTGATCTTTTTGACCTGTTTTGAAGTCTAGTCTGATTTACAAAGTTTCTTTTAGCTGGTGAGTCCTTAAGTTCATATAAGATGATCCAAAAGGAAAGACTGAGAAGTACCCAAGTCGCAACTAACCAACCCCACCTCAGGAACCAGGAACTAGGCCTTTTTCCTTTCCCGAAGGGCATAGTGGTGTCGTTGGGGTACATTTTCTTTGTTCTGTAGTGGTAAATCCTCTTCGCCAGTCTTGAGCTCTCCTGTTGTCAGGCACTAGGTTCACTACCAGTCTGTGGAGGTTGATTACAAGGTTGATATGGAGGAGACTCTAGGTCTAACAGGGCTGATGTTTTCTTACTGTGTGAAGCGTGGATCCACGTTTGGAGTCCTTGACACTTTATTGCAGTGTTGGTTGTCAGGAGTACCTGGAATGGGCCTTTCCAGCGGGGTTCCAGCGATGACTTCCGTTGATGGACTTTTACATGGACCCAGTCACCAGGCAGGATGAAATGGCATGGCTCATCTGGTTCCTTGGGGAGAGTTGCTTGTACCTGTGAATGAAAAGCCTTAACACAATTCCTTAGTGCTGTACAGTAGTCTAAAATAGTATCATCAAGTAAATGGAGGCCTGTGGATGGTACGGGCAATGAAAGTTCTGCTGGATTTGCAGGACTTTGCAGACTTCTTTCATTATCTGCCCAGTAAAATGAGTTTTTCTATTGGGGTTTGAGGATAAAGGAATACCAAACCTTGGAATAAAGTCTCTGAGTAACTTTTTTGCTCACAGTGATGGTATCAGCTTTTGCACATGGGTAGGCTTCTACCCATCCAGAGAACATACATACAATAACAAGAACATATTCATAAGAACAACATTTCTGCATTTGAATAAAATCTATTTGTAAATTTACAAATGGCCCCCAAGGTGGGGGATGTGCTGCTTTTCTTGTTTTTACAGGCTTTCCCACATTATGGGCTTGACAAATAGCGCAGGTATAACAGTATTGTTGAGCCACAGATGGAAAAGTTGGAGCAAACCAATCAAGCTTAACAGCTTCTATCATCCCCCCTTTGCTCACGTGTGCTATGCCGTGGTGTATGCGAGCAAGATAGGGAAGAAGGACCGTTGTGGCAACCAGGCGGCCGTCTGGGGAGCACCACAAATGGTCAGGGTGTAACAAACACCCAGCCAGTCTCCACGTATATCTTTCTGGTTCTGGAGCCTGATCTTGGAGGAGGGCAACGTTGTGAAGACTTGCCAATGGAGACTGGTTAGTCGAGATAGACAAAAACACAGGTGTAGCCTGAGGAGTGGAAATAGCCACAGCTTTGGCAGTAGAGTCTGCCAGAGCATTCCCACATGTAACATCATCATAAGGTTTCTGGTGAGCTTGGCATTTAATAATAGCAACAGCAGAAGGTAACTGTAAAGCATTTAACAAGGCATTTACATATGGACCATTACTAATTTTGGCACCTCTGGACGTGAGGAAGCCTCTTTGCTTCCAAAGTTGACCATAATTGTGTACAATACCAAAGGCATAGCGAGAATCAGTGTAAATATTAACAGAGATACCAGAGGCTAGGGTGCAAGCCCTGGTAAGGGTCACAAGCTCAGCAACTTGAGCTGAATACACTTTGGGAAAGTGATGGCTTTCTATAACATCATATTGGGAACATCTTTTTCTCTTCTCTTTCTCTCTGTTCTTAGTCAAGTAAGAGGCCTGGTTAAACTTATTTCCACGACAGTTATTTGCTGTTGCCTTTGTGTTTCTCTTTACTTTTGCCTTGTTCTTCTAGACTGCAAACTGTTTAGGATACGTGTTTATTGTGCGTCTGTGCAAGCCCTACTCTTGTCAGTACTCCTAGGCACCATTTTAAGGGTGGTTAAGTGATCTTGTAAGTGCAAATAGCTGTGTTAAATAAGGATTTGACATTTCTGTATTTTCTTAGTCAGAATTTGAGCACAACGTTTTTGACCTTTTGTTTGTTACCTGAATAGGATTTTAAACTGTCTTCAGATGAGAGAGACTTCAGGCCATAGTCTGCTGCCTGTTCCATTAATATTAATCCAAAGTATCTCCAGTGGAGTCACCAGACTTACAGTCTTCTGGAAGTAATAAATGTTGAGGACAGCGTGGGACTCTATAGTCTCCAGGTCAAAATATCCCTCACATATTTAGTGCATAGCTCACTTCCCTTTCCATGCTGCTCAGTTTATATTAGGTCTGTAGTAGGTTTGTGATTTATAAAGATCTTCTGGATCACTGTAGTACACATTTGCATATGAGAATGCAAAAGCCTAAGTATGAATGGAGGCCCATTGTACTGGCACTGTACAAGCAAGTTCTGGATTCGTGGTGTCTATATTGATTTAAATGTAAGAGCATTTGAGGAACATGCTTGAATAATGCTAGATTTTTGCACCCAACAGAACATAAATACTTTCTTTTCTTCTGCTGTTAAACTGCATTGTGTATAACAGCATCCTTACATAAGGTGAACTCTGATTTCCCTCTCTTGCATGTGTGTCTAAAACCTGAAAAGCAGTGAAGCCCTTACAGTTGTTCTGCACTTGGGGGTAGTGGCAGGCTGTAAACTAGCTGTGAAAGGTTTGATGTAGCATTATTTCTTCGCCTTTGTGGCAGTAAAACTGGTGTGCTTTGGAAGTGAGCCAGGACAGACTTTGAGTCCTTGACTTTGTAAACAACTGTGTGGAATATCTGTATAAAGAATGCGTGGCAGGATGTAGCAACTAGTGCACTCTCAAAAATTATTATAGCAGCCATATATATGGCTGCTCCACACTCTGTAAGTATGCAGGATGATTCTTTTGTATCTGAATCCTTATACAGTCTCTTTAATAAAGTCCATTAGTTCTAATTTTGTATAAAAGGTAACAGTTTGATCTGTGGACCCCAAATAAATTGCATGCAATCCCAAATTATTATTGTAATTTTTAAATATAAAGACTATTGATTTCCATTCTTTGTATTGTTTTCATGTTATTTGGCTAACAAATGTACATGACAGATTATGTTGGCAGGAGGCAAGGTTTGCATATTGTATTTTATGTTATAAAATCTGTGTCACATGAGAGAGTGCACTGATGAGAACTTTATCATTTGATCAGCGTATTTCAACATGCGTTAGCCATCCATTATTCCTTTTCTCCACTGCACCCATTTGCAAGAACACTAAGAAGGGAGCTTACTTTGCTGTCCCAGACGAAATTGCAGTATTGCTGTTTTACTTGCCTATCCTAAAATTAGTTTTTCATTTTCCTTTAAGTAAAAGAAAACTCCAGCTTTTGGCACCAACTATTTAAATTCCTCCATTTCAGTAGGCAGAAGCAGATCATCTCATCAGATGTGCTTGGAAAAGGATCATAGGGGGAAAAAAAATGTTTTTGCTTCTTGTAGAAATGAGGTAGAAATCATTATCCTGATCCTTAGTGTGTGTCACACTTTGAGCTTTGCTTTTCTAGAATTCTTTTGTACATGTAACATACAATTTGTGCAAAACACTATATGTTATTCCAAGTCCTAGGATTTTTTAATTTTTTAATTAAATTACTTTATTTCTGAATAAATCTTTCTCTTTCTTACTCTATCAGATTTCAGGCTAGAGAAGAGCAGAACATTTGGTACAAAGTATCTTTAGAAGGCATTATGTCTATTCTTTTATTTATTTACATTGAAATTTGAAGTGGGAGTCTAGCTATAAGTAGATATAAATGATAAGCAAGTAAACTATGCTGCATGTGTACAGTGATGTACATATATATTTGTTTATAAGTTGTGCATTTTTGTTTCTTGGAAATGCAATATGGTATGGTTTTGATCCCCTTACAACAAAGAACCTTCACCCATTAAGCTTGTGACTCAGGTACACTTTCCTGCTTTCAGAGTGATACCCAAAATGTACAGAATTGTATTTTTTTCCTTTCCTTGATATACAAATGTGAGCAGTTGGGAGAAAGGATTGATAGTTTATCTAAATTTAATAGAGTAATATTTTGGTGTAAGTTAAGCTTTGGGAAAAAATTGACAGTTACACTTTTCCCTTCAAGCAAAAATCACAAAATTTTTTATCTTAAAAAAATCTAGACTTATTTTTACAAAAAAGTAAGAAACTGATGATCACTTGAACAATCCTGAGGTCCTGGTAGTAGGAGACTACCATTCATAGATTATTTAATAGAATGATAGAAAATTAGATTTGGAAGGGACTTCAGGAAGTCATCTAGTCTAATGACCTGCTCAAAGCAGGACCAACCCAACTATATAACCCCAGCCAAAGCTTTGTTTAACCAGATCTTAAAAACTTCCTAGGATGAAGATTTTACCACCTCTCTGACTAACCTGTTCCAGAGCTTCACTACCTGCTCCTCATGAGAGACGTTTTCTTAATACCTGACCTAAACTTCCCTTGCTGCAATATTGTTTCCACCACCACTGGGAACAGTCTAGTTCCATCCTCTTTGTAAGCAACCTTCAGGTAGTTGAAGACTGGTATTTAATCACCTCTCAGTCTTCTCTTCTTCAGATTAAATAAGCCCAGTTCCCTTAGGCTTTCCTCATAAGTCATGTGCCCCTGCTCCCTAACCATTTTCTTGCCCTCTGCTGGACAAGGACTCAGTACTCCAGATGTGGCCTCACCAGTGCTGAATAGAGGGAGACTCCCTTGATCTGCTGGCAACGTTCCTATGAATACAGCCCACTATGCCGTTAGCCTTCTTTGCAACATGGACATTCAGTTTATTGTCCACTGTAACACCCAGGTCCTTTTCTGCAGAGCTGCCGCGTAGTCAGTCAGTCCCCAGCCTGTACTAGTGCATGGGATTGTTCAATCCCAAGTGCAGGATTTTTCACTTGTCCTTATTGAACCTCATGAGATTTCTTTTAGCCCAATCCTCTAATTTATCAAGATCTCTCTGCATCCTAGCCCTACCCTGCAGTAGGGTAGGGCTCTACTACTCCGCCCAGCGTGGTATCATCTGCAAACTTGTTGAGGGTGCACTCTGTCGCCGCCGAGAGCCGCGGCGCGGGGTTCGGGGCCTTAGGAGCCCTAGTCGGCGGGCGGGTACTTGTGACGCTTGGAGTGGAATCACGTACTGACATGTTTTGATTGAACAAAAAGGTTGTTTACTTACACTGCTCGTACAGTGCAGGCCAGAAGCTTGCTTTGATTACGGTTGTAAACAAAACTTGGGTCAGGCAGAAATTACAAAGTTCGTTTGGTCAGTCTGCAAAGTGTTCGGGGTGTTCGGGCTGGCAGTCATCTTACGTCTTGGGTGGGGGTGTGCTAGGCCCCCTTGGGTCGGTGACGGGGAGTCCTTAGTGGTTGATCAGGCCGCTAAGTTCGCTCTGAAACA
>NW_005842901.1:552904-553976 GCF_000455745.1 Alligator sinensis | reverse complement strand
AACTGGCCAATAATAATGTGAATTTGCATATGAGTGGCAGGAACTTTTTTCTAAACTCTAATTTTCCACTACTGTAGCATTTGGTTACTGGGTTCAGGCATAGCGGAATTTTCCTCCATGACCTAGTTACTGCCACCAGAATGATTGACAGCAAAACTATGCCATATGTATTGAACCCATGGAATTTTCCTCTGTGCTATGTCATTTCTCCTCTGGGCTATACCAATTCTCCTCTGGGCTATACCAATTCTCCTCTGGGCTATAGGCATCTAATTAATGGGTTCTGACATGCCCCCTTGCCTACAGCACAGCCATATTATAACATCTGCAGACCATTTACATCTTTAAGACTGGGATCAATTGGCAAACGGGTATATACAAAAGCTGATAACGAAACAAACTTGTTCTTAATAAATTGCATAAAAGAACAATCAACACATACGCAAATACCAATACAAACAAAAGGCCTTATCCAGGTGATTAGAGGGGTTAAGAGGCATAAGGATGTGTCCATCCCTCTCTAAGACCTGAGATTTTGTTGTGTCGGTGGCGATTTTTGTGCCTCCTTAGTCATGACACAATGGAGAGTTCTAGTTATAGATAATTTTGGTCCAGGAACTTGTCGTTACTACCGGCTTCAGGTGGTAAGTGAGGGTATATGTAAGCAGATAGCTTAAGGAATCGCCTTTTAACAAACTCTAAAATACAACAACCCATACATACAACAATGGCTATTACTATTAGTGGTAAACACAAGGTAATCAAAGATGTCGACAACCGAAGCAACCCAAACGCAGAAAATTGTTACCCTTAATTTTGTGTTCTTTTCTCTAATTCGATTTTTTAAGGTAACTGAGAGTGGGGTATTAGATTAATGCCCCCTATACGGAGGGTTCCTATAATTGTGGAGTAACCTCATTATGCTCTTATTATGCTTGAAACTGTAGCTCTTAGAACACTGAGTTTCCGTGCCGTCATTAGCGGCCTTTCTTCATTCCCTTCAAACACCCTTCTATTTCTTCTACTGTCACCTCTCTTCCCAGATCGTTCCTTTTCCTCTTCTTTTAATGTA
>NW_005842901.1:532277-551797 GCF_000455745.1 Alligator sinensis | reverse complement strand
GAGGTGGGGCCATTGGGAGTGACGTCACCTCCTGGGGCGGGGTTGTTGGGTGGAGTCCCGCCTGTTTTTCTGTGGCTCCGCCCTTCTTTTCCGGGTCCCCCGGGCAGCTAATTTTTTTCTCGGCACCATTTTCTGGCAGCGCCATGCGGCCAGCGCCCCCCGCTGCCTGCTCCGGTGACTCCACGTTCGCAGTTTGCAATTGCATTTCTTCTGGGTTGGAGTTTTCTCTCAATAACCCTACTACCATTTGAAATAACATGCTTATTGTGGTGTGGCCCTCCGCTTCTAAGCTTTCATAAAGCTGAGCGAGCAGTTCTTGGCTGCGTGACTGGGGTGTCAGAGCCGGACAGTTGAATTTGTCGGGGCTTATCCCTTTTCCGCCCTCTCGCACGTGCCGAATGCAGCGTGCAAACTGCGCCCATAAATCATCCGAGTCGGACATCAGGCGCTCCTCACTGCGCCATGGGCAGTTTTTAACTAATTCCAACTCCCTTGCATCTTCCCCGTATCCCATCCTCGTCGCCATGTCGCCACCGAGAGCCACGGCGCGGGGTTCGGCGCCTTAGGAGCCCTAGTCGGCGGGCAGGTACTTGTGACACTTGGAGTGGAATCAGGTACTGACGTGTTTTGATTGAAGAAAAAGGTTGTTTACTTACACTGCTCGTACAGTGTATAGACATCTAATTAATGGGTTCTGACACACTCCATCCCATCTTCCAGGTTGTTGGTGAAGATATTAAACAAAAAAACAGCCCCAGGACTGACCCCTATCACACTTCACTTGATACTGGCTGCCAAACAGTCATTGAGCCATTGACTACTACCCTTTGAACCCAATGATCCAGCCAGTTTTCTGTCCATCTTACAGTCCATTCGTCCAACCCATACTTATTTACCTTGCTTGCAGGAATGTTGTGGGAGACCATATCCAAAGCTTTGCTAAAGTCAAAGTACAAGACATCCACTACTCCTCCTGGATCCACAGAGCCAATCATCTTGGCATAAAAGGCAATCAGGTTGGTCAGGCATGACTTGCCCTTGGTGAATCCATGCTGACTGTTGCTAATCACCTTCTCCTCCAAGTGCTTAGAAATGAATTCTTTGAGGATCTACTCCATGATTTTTCCAAGAACTGAGGTGAGGCTGACCATTCTGTAGTTCTCTGGATCCTCCATCTTCCCTTTCTTAAATATGGACACTATATTTGCCCTTTTCCAGTCATTTGGGACCTCTGCCAATCATCACAAGTTTTCAAAGATGATGGTCAGTGGCTCTGCAATCCATCAGCCAACCCCCTCAGTACTCTTGGGTGCATTGCATCTGGCCTCATGGACTTGTACATGTCCATCTTTTCTAAATAGCTCCTAACCTGTTCTTTTGCCACTGATGATGCTCACCTCCTCCCCAAATTGTTGCCAAGTGCTGTAGACTGGAAGCTTTGCCTGTGAAGTCTTTGCCTGTGAAGACTGAGGTGAAAAAGGCATTGAGTACGCTGGCCTTTTCTGCATCATCTGTCACTAGGTTGCCTCCCCTGTTTACTAAGGGACCCACAGTTTTCCTGATCTTCCTTTTGTTGCTGCCATACTTGTAGAAACCCTTCTTGTTACCCTCTATGTCTCTTGCTAGCTGCAATTCCAATTGCGCTTTGGCTTTCCTGATTTCATCCCTGCATGCCTGAACAGCACTTTTATACTCCTCCCTAGTCGTTTGTTCAAGTTTCCACTTCTTGTAAGCTATTTTTTTTTGTGTTTTAGCTCACTGAAGAGTTATCCGATAAGCCAAGCTGGTCTTCTGCTGTATTTACTTCCTGCACATCAGGATGGTTTGTTTCTTTAAAATACAACCAGCAGACCTGGACTCCTTTCCCCATCAGACTGACCTCCCAGGGAATCCCATCAGTTTGTGCTGGAGTTTGCTTTTCTGAAGGGTCTTTACTCTGCTGCTCTCCTTCCTTCCTTTCCTCAGGATTCTGAACTCAGTCATCTCGTGGTCACTGCTGTCCAAGTAGATCAAGAAGAGCATGATTAGCTTGTCCAGCACTTGCACCAGGAAGCTGTCCCTAACACTCTCCAAAAACTTCTTGGATTGCCTGTGCACTACTGTATTGTTCTTCCAATAGATGTTAAGGTGCTTGAAGTCCCCCGTGAGAGTCAGGGAGACTTCTGTGACTGGGAAATTTCTGCTAGCTGTTTGAAGAAAGCCTTATACACCTCTATCCTCCTGGTCTAGTTGTCTATAGCAGTCACCCTTGTTGCTTTCTCCTCTGACCCCAACCCAGAGACTTTCAACAGGCTATCACCAGTTTCATACTGTACCTCTGAGCAATCATGCAGCTCTTTTACATAAATTGTAACTCCTCCTCCTCTTCTCTCCTGCCTGTCCTTCCTGAACAGTTTATACCCATCCATGACAGTGCTCCAGTCATGTGAGCTATCCCACCAAGTCTCTGCTGTTCCAGTCCTATCATAGTGCCAGGGCTGTGCGAGGACTTCCTCCTTGTTTCCCAGGCTTTGTGCATTCATTTGAGAAGTGGCATCCTGTTCCCAACCCTAACAATAGTTAGGAAAATATCTTTAAATTAATCTTCACTCTTGAGCACTAAGAATGCATTTCTGTTTGGCAAAGCGTTTGGACGGTAGAGTATTGATTTGTGTGGTACAATGGGAGGAAAAGTAATATTGTGGTAGAGCATGTAGTTCTGCTATGAATTGGCTAAGTATAGTCCCAGATAAATGTAAAATAGATGTGAATTTTGTGTGCACGTGGGTTGGAGGGTGGGGTGGGGGTGTGTTTCAACACTTGACAAAAAAGGTTATTGAAAAAGTCTGATTTGGAGAGAGGGATGTTGAAGTAAAAACTGAATTGGTTATATATTTGTAGCATATGTTTGCATATTTTTGAATGATTGTAGATGAACATAGTGTAGGTTTCAGGTTTTCTGTGGCAATGGAGTATGGGAGATGTATTTTTTTTGTTTGGTTAAAAGTGCTTTTAAGCATTACCATTTACAGTTGGACCTGCAACTTTCCATCCTGTTGATCTTTGTTTTATACATCAATATATGTTCTAATTTTCAACTTTTTGAGAGGTGCCTTGATAGACTCAAGGTGCTCTTCGGAAAATGCCAGCTCTTAATTTTCACTTGATTTTTGAAAAATAATAGGGCAATTCTTCAGTTGCAAAGAACTCAAAAAGACCACAGCAGATAAGAATGTTTTTAACACTAAGGATTCCTATTTCAAATCTCTGGGTTTCTCTTGTGAATCATATTTGCATGCCTAGTGATAATGTTTCTTGGCACCCCACAGCACCCTGAAAGGATCTCAAGGCACCCTAGCATTATGCAGCACCCTGATTGAGGATCACTGGCCTAATGGCTAAAGGGCTGGAAGTTGTAAGCTATGGATTTTATACCAGATAGGCCTGGCTCTCCTCATTGTAAGCTTAGGCAAGTCATTTAATTATTTTATGCCTATTTTGATTAGCAGGCACTGCTGGTCATATGAGCAGCAGTGCCTGCCTGGCTGCCTGTCTGGGCCACGGTGCTCCTCTGCTTCCCTGCCAGTCTCTGGCCCAGGACTTCTGACCAGCCAGCTGGGAACGAGCTACAGAATCCTGGAGTGTCCCAGCCAAACCAGGGAAGTATGGTGACCCTACCTCTGGGTGTGTGTAGATGAAATGGGGGCCCTAAATTGAAGCAGTGGGTTTTAAAAAACACTGCTTCAATTTAGGGCTGATTAAACCCTTGGTTCATGCACCCACTCTGCTGACTTACCTGTCTCTCCGGCAGGGAGGGGAGGGCGAGCTGCTGGCGGGCAGAGCAGTCCCGGGTGGGGCTGGTGCTTCCCTCCGTGGCGGCAGTGGCCACCCCCCCAGGCGGCACCTGCACGCAGGTACCCAGCTCAGGCAGTCCCAGGGGCACTGCAGCCATGGAGGGAAGCACCAGGCCCCCACATAGCTCAGGCAGGCAGGCGGGGGTGGGGAGATCAGGCTCACTGCTTTTCTTGGGCAGAGCCTGCTTTCCCAGGCTGCCGGCAGAGCTGTGGAGCTGCACGGACACCAGTGCTTCGCTGTGTGGCTATAGGGCAGCAAACTAAAACTCCCCAAAGTTTTAGTTTGCTGTACCCTGAGTCATTTAAGTCGCATTATGCTGCTGAACTTCCTACAGCGGCTGGAATTTATGCACAGTATGCTGCCGAAGCATGCAAACACTGACACCATTAAAGCGGTGCAAAAGCATTTAGCCCACTTTAAAGCGTCATGCATGCATGCCTCTTGTTTTGTCTACAAACGGCCTTTGAGTCTCCAAAAGGAGAAATCAAGGCTTTTTATAAGTTCTCTCTTGAGCTGATTGACTCCAAGAGTGCCTGCCACTGCATTTGACAGAAGTCCTGGGGATGTGTTAGCAGGAGCCTGTCAAGAAACTGCCTGGGTTAGACATGCTGACTTATTACACACAGCAGGATAATGAAGCAAAAAAGCCAAAATAAACTGCTTCCATGCTGATGGTTGGCATAAAAAATTCTGACCTTTGCAAGGTTGTTTTCATTTTAGCTATGTCTTAATTAGTTATAAGCTATATATAAAGAAAAGGTGAAAATAATAATCTTTCTTCTAATACTTTGTGTGAATGCTGAGAACACAAGACTGGGGGTATGTGGTGTGATCCTTCTCCTGACACTTACTCTTCTGTGACCTTGAGGAAACCACTTAGCCTATTTGGGCCTCCTTTTGCTTTAGTATAATAATTACCTTACATCACAGGGATGTCAGGACATTTAATCCTGTTGAGTGTGTAAAGTGCTTAAAGTAGCTAGAGTGAAAATGCTAAATAAGTGAAAAGCATAGTTATAATGGCTATTATGAATGCACATGGCATCAGCTTGATACAAAGCCAGTTGAAGTCAGAAGAATCTTAAGGTGCTGTTGACTCAGCTGGACCCTTATTAATATGTGTGGAATTCAGAGTGTTTAATTAATTGGTTCTCGGCCTTTTTAGAGTTGAAGCACCTCTCAGAAAATGCCAGATCTTATTTTTGAGTCTCTCTGACTACAGAAAAAAATAGAGCAGATCTTCTGTTGCAAAGAACTCAGAAAGACCACACCAGGTCAAACTGTTTTTAACACTGTGGATGCCTCTGGGTTTATCTTGTGAAGCATGTTGGCACACCTAGCAGTGCTAACATTACATGACAACCCACAGCACCCTTGAAAGGATCTCAAGGCATGCGATAGTGCCATGACATCCTACCTGAAAATCACTGATTTAGTTACAGTCAAAACATACTTGCCACATACATCAAGATAGATGGGAATCTAGATAATACTGTATTGATGCACAAACATTTTTATTAATTATATTTACTCAGCGTTACTAGTTACTTTTACATTTTTTGGTTGATAACATGATCTTGAAGGGAAGGAGGTGATTGGTGGCAATTCCCTCCTTTCTTTGGGCTCTGAGATTCTAGAAAAGGGAAATTTCTATCACTTCTTCAGCCAAAAGCCTCTTAAGACTTCTTTTTTTCCCCCCTGTTGAGTATTGTTCTTGTTTTATTTGGAATCTCTTTTCAAGGATAAGACCTAGACGTTTAATTATAAAAAGTGAAAGTTTAGTATTGCTGTGTTCTAAGTAGGGTTGGGTGTTTCACTGGTCAAATAAAATTTAGTCAATTGACCAAATATTGGTCAAAAATTGTAAAATATTGCCAGTAGGTTCAAATAATACACAGGGAAAGTACAAATTTTTCCTTAAGAAATGTGTCAAAAAACAATAAAAAATTATGCTTCTATCAAGAAAACTACCAAAAAAAAGAAGCTTTTTTGTGTAAAATAATGTTTGACTGTGTAACCTCCCATGCCTATCACCCAAGCGTCGCATGTCTGGGTTCTTCTCGAACCTCACCGTGGCTTCATGGGCTGCACGGCCAAGCTATTGGAAGTGGCCTCGGGTCAGTTCCCCAGGGGTCCCTCCTGCCACATCTTTGATGGTAAATAGTTTTCTGTCAGGAGGACAACGTCTGGTCCTGCCTCCCCTGGTATTTTCCCTCAGCTGTCCTCGCAGTTATTTCTTCTCGGGGATCCACCTCCCCTACACCCTTCCTAATGCCAACCGCGATGTTGTCTGTCAGGGCCGATGTTCTGGCCCTCCCTGGTGCTTGGTCCCTTAGGGGCTGCGGTCATTGGCTACTGGTGGTATTCATACTGAGCATCCCCCGCGGCCCCTCTTTGCTCTTGGCTTACGCAGTGTCTGACCCCGCCCCCTTGACGTGTCGTTTCCTCCCCAGGTCTGGTACCTGCTGCCTTTCGTCCGCATCAGGGTTCCATCCCCATTGTCTCTGCCAGTGTCCCAGTTGCTGCTGCTGCTGACTTCCATCCATGCCGGCCTCGTGAGCAACTTCTTGGGCCCTCGCTGGCCCAGTGTTCCCATTGCGCTCCCCTTCCAAGGGAGCCACCACGTCCCCTCACCAGGATCACCCGGGTGTTATGGCTCCTCTGAGCCGGTTGGGGACACTGCTTCTGGTCCTCCCAGCTTCCTTCCTGCTGGGCCTTTTATCTTGGTGCCGGGCATCTGCCCGGCCAATCGCCCTGGCATGCTTTTATAAAGTGCGCCCAGGCGGACGTGGGAGCTGTTCCTGGCTCCACCGTGGGTTTTTCCTTTGATCTTTGCCTGCGGTGCACTTTCACTGTGATCGGCTGCTGGCGCGGCGTCCCGCTGCCTCTCCTCCGACTCAGGTAAGTTTTCTCCACAGACTGGTTAAAAAAATATGCAGTCAATTGACAGGTCATTTGACAAAATTTGACTGGTGAATTGACCAGCTTGCCAACACTAGTTCTTAACAACATTACAAATTACTTTTTTATATTTAATTTTCAGTCCATTAAATGTCAGTTCTGGGTACTAGATCTTACCCATAGGGTCCCCATGAACTATATTTTTCTCTCTTTTGCATTCTGTGTTTTTGACTAAAGTGGGGAGAGGGAGAAGACTCCTACAAATGAACTAGCAAATGAAAAATCCAAAATAGAAATCGTCAGCATTCAAGAAGTTTTGCTTTGATTTGAAGCAATTCAGGTAATCTGTACTAATTTTCCTTCAAATATTGTAGACCTATTCCAGACCCAACCTATTCCTTTACTTGTTTTTAAGCTTTTGGGAGGCTTCCAGGAAGAGAATTTTAGAGTGAGATTACATGTTAGAATTAGCAAGGACTCATCTACATGAGACATTTATTGCAGAGCCGCCTTAATTAGCTCTGCAGTAAAGTCTCAGTGTCTATACATGTAGCCCCATTAGGCTGCAGTAAATTAATTAACTCTGCCATAGGTTAGTACAGGGGTGGGCAAAATGCGGCCTGGGGGCTGGATGTGGCCCGCCAGGCCATTCTATCCAGCCCTTGGGACCCCTAAAAATTTAGAAAATTAATATTTATCTGCCCCTGGCTGTCTATCATGCGGCCCTCGATGGCTTGCCAAACCTCAGTAAGAGGCCCTCTGCCCAAAATAATTGCCCGCCTCTGGGTTAGTACTTGTAAATACAAGTACTATCCTATGGTGGTGTTCTTTAGTGCACAGCAGTGCATGTGTAGACATTGATCTGGCTGGCTGGGGTATGAGGTGCTTCATTGCGGTGGCTGCTTGCCAACTAGCCCTGTACTGGAGCACACTTGTGCCCCAGCCAGCCCCTCTGCAGCATGTTGATCAGGGTCAGAGCAGCCCTGGGCTGGCGGGCTGACTCCCGGGGCCCCCTGCCAGCCAAGGGCTGCTCTGACCTGGCTCACCGTGCTGCGGTCCCGGGTGCATGTGTAAATGTGGCATACGGGATGAACGAACTCCAGCGTGATGTCCACTGGAATTTATTGTATCTCATTGATGTCATATGTATACTTGCCCTGTGTTAAGGTTAGTGCTAGTGAATTCAGAGTTAATACCTTCTCTAAGGTGCACTGCTAAAACCTAACACTAGAGAGCTGGCAAGCAGTGGTGTGGCTAGGGACTGCAAGTCTGCTCCATGCCTGCTCTGCTCACCAGCTCTCTAGCCACAGTATAGGCCAGTGGGGAGTGAGGGGAAAGAAGGCCCCTTCCCTAAATTGCTTGGATCACCCCCTCTGCCTCTGGTTCCACCCTTCATCCTGGAATCGCCACCCCTTCCAGATTGGCCCTGCCATCCTAATCAGCCCAAGGGCAGCAGCATTGGGGAGGTTCCTCTCCCTGCCTGCTTTCTAGGCTCTCTGCAGCCTGTGTTGTCCACATGCACACAAACCCAGCCCCGACCTGGCCCTGCAGCTGCCTGGCAGCTCCTTGCTGCTCTATCCCTTGACCCCTGCTTCCCCTTTAGTTGCAGGACCTGGCAGCTGAACTGTGGTGGAGGTGGCAATTCAGGGGCAGAGGGGGCAGCAGTCTGGCTGCCCCCCTCCCCCTGGCTCATCTGCCTCCTTCCCCTGTTTTTCCTCCCTCCCTCCCCACTTGCTCCATCCCCACCTACCTGTTGGCCAGCTCTTCCGAGCGGTCAGTCCAAGGCCTTAGCATTCTGGATGGTCACTAGTCCACTGGGGAGCAGTGCTTCTTGGGATACTGGAGGACTGCAAATTCATGATTTTTATGTCAGATGAATACCCAAAAGTTAGCTTAATTCAAGATGGTTGCACAGCTCAAAGATAATCCTGGCCTGGCATAGTGTAGTTTTAAGATGCCTAAAGGACATTTAGCATTAGTTAAGTAATGTTTGGCCATTCAAATTCTCAATGCTCTTAACATGACCTAATTGAAATGTGTTATCTCACCCACGCATTAAAGAAAAGGCTGTTATACAGAGCAACTTGGGGAGCAGTGACCACAAGGTGATTGAGTTCAGGATTCTGAGGAAAGGAAGGATGGGGAGCAGCAGAGTTAATGACCCTGGACTTCAGAAAAACAGACTTTGACTCCCACAGCGAACTGATGGGCAGGATGCCCTGGGAGGCCAGGCTGAGGAGGGAAAAGAGTCCAGGAGAGCTGGTTGTATTTTAAAAAAAACCTTGCTGAATGCACAGGAACATACCATCCTGATCTGCAGGAAGAATAGCAAATATGGCAAGTGACCAGCTTGGCTCAGCAGAGAGCTCTTCAGTGAGCTTATATACAAAAAGGAAGCTTACAAGAAATGGTAGCTTGGACAAACAACTTTGGATGATTATAAGAATATTGCTCAGGCATGCAGGGATGAAGTCAGGCCAAAGCACAACTGGAGTTGCAGCTAGCAAGGGATATGAAGGGTAACAAGAAGGGTTTCTAGAAGTATGTTAGTAACAAGAGGAAGATCAGGGAAAGTGTGGGTCCCTCACTACTCAGTGCCTTTTACCTCCAGACTTCACAGGCAAAGTAAGCTACTGGACTACTGCACTTGGCAGCACACTTTGGAGAGAAGATGAGCAGCCCTCAGTGGTGAAAGAACAGGTTAGGGACTAAGCTAGAACCAATTGGGCTAGGGAAAGGAGCTAGAACCAATTGTCCTCCCACTTTCTCTGAGGCCAGTGTCCTCTTCAGTGAACCATACTCCCTTTTGCTTACTTTCCTTCTTCCAATCCCTGCATATCTTCCCCTGCTGACTGCCCATTTGACCTGCTTCACAAAGAGGGCTAGAGAGTGCCCTGGGCTTAGGCCACAGGTAGCTGACCTGTGGCACAAGTGGCATGGGCAGTCTCTGTGTGTGGTATGTGGCAGACTGGGGACAAGACAGGCAGCACAGTGGCAGGAAGCAGAAAGCAGAGCAGCAGATTGGACAGGGGAAGGTGAATCAGAGTGGCACTCAGGGTATGGGGGTACTTTGTAGCCTGCCTACCAGAAAGGTTGCCCCCCACTGGCTTAGGCAGTGCCTACCCTGTAGCATGGTAGGTGTGTTGAGCCCCAACTCAAGTCTGGGATCGTGCCCGGTATGCAAAGGCCAATAAAGATACCAGGGGTGAAAGTACAAAGAAAGTTTATTGCTAGCAATAAAAGGTGCGAGCGGAATAATTTCACGTAACAAGCACACCGGATTACTATTTCTAAGCATCTTTTATACAGGAGTTTTTGAGCCTTCATAAGCATCCTTGTTTGCTGATTGGTTATAAAGGAGTGACGCAAGGAGTTCTTTACTGAGCATGTCTCTATACCTGTGTTTTAGCCATGTATCTCATTTACATACATGTATGTTTCATTAGCATACTTTTTCCCCACCTAGGGGCGTGATTTTTAGTATTTTAATGATCCCTTTACCCCAGTACTTTGCTTCTTGCTTTTGTTTTCAAGCCCCCTTTATCTAGGACTGTCTCCTACTTATCATCGCAGATGGGCATTCGTCACATAACATTCTCTTCTGCTTCGTCTCTGAGTAGTGGTTTCTAGGTCACTCCTTACAGGTGGAGCACTTGGCTTGGAAGCAGGGGATATAAGTTCAGATCCCATTGGTGAGGGCTAGAAGCTATATTACTGATTCTCAGCCAGGGTACAGGGGCATTCTCGGGTGTACTGAGAGCCTTTGAGAAGTAGGTATAAGAAGATAAGCCAGTAAGGGAAAGCTCAGGCTTCAGGTATGAGGAGAAAAGCAAATAAGGGCAGGCTCAGGCTCTCCCTGCCTGACTGCTCCTCACTCCCACCCCCATAAGGAGGTAAGCACTGTAGTAAATAGTTTCTGAAATGTGGTGCTGTTCCATTCACAAAAGTTGTACCTTGAGTTTGATGTGAGATGCCTGGATTTAAAAAAGTTGAGAAACACTGGTGTATATATTTTTCTCCCTAGTGAAATGCTTTCGCTGCCACCCTATTGATCTAAACGGTGGGAGGGTCCTTTCCTGCTGTCAGACACTCAGTTGTTTTTTTTTTCTCTCACTAAAGTTTTGGGAACTTAAAAGGCATTACATACCTCCCTGGCAATTCTGTTCTATCCAGAACCTCCACAGCCATAATGTAGCCTTCTAAACATGCCCAGAAGGAAAGCATGAGGTGAGTGTAGCCGGGCCTGGCTACACAGGACTGGACTGGAATGGCTGCATGTCTTGCATATGTCACAGTGGGCTGGCACGGGACTCATGCTGCATGTAGCGCCCTGCTCAATTGGCCCTTTGTTCTGGTTCTGGCACGGCCTGTTCCAGGCTGGCCTTCTGTGCTGGCTCTGGAGCCAGTCTGGTGGGGTGCATCATGCAGTGTGCACCCCAGACTAATCCCCTGTGCTGTGTGCAGAGTATGTGACGCTAGGTCCAGCCTGCCTGCCGCGTGCAGTGCCTGGGGCTGGGACTGGCATGTGAGGTTGGTCCAGCAGCGTACAGGCAGGATCATATGGCTCCATGGGCCAGCTGTGGCCTGCAGGCTGTATGTTTGATACCCCTGCAATACAACATCCTGCTCTGAATCCCTCTTACAGTTGTTAATATAGATGGAGTAATGACAAGACCTTTCCCTAAATTAAGCTTGCAAGTTAGATTGTCGTAGTAATCAGTATAAACATTCCCTAGCATTTCTCATGAGGTTTTATTAATCTAGGTTAGAAGCTGTGTTTCATGTCTTCATATTTAGAGTTTCACATCTAAATGAACAGTTATACTAACTCAGTAAAGAGAAATTTATTCACAAATCACTTGGACGTGTTGTGGTATGTGGTGGCAGATCCATGGGAAAAACAGATTCAGTCACAGACTTTCAAAATGGATTCCTGGTTGTATAAAGTGAGCATATGACATTAATAGGATGATTCCTTCAGTTACTATTAGAGCCATTTGATGGGAGAAGGTGGGAAGCAAGCAACATCTGCAGCATGCTTCAGTAGAGTTCCCATAGCTGATATATGCAGAGCAGTCACATGGAGCTCAACTCATTTGTTTACGAACTATTACTCCTTTGTTATAATGTCAAAGTCAAATGCAGAATTTGGATGCTGAGTCCTCAGTCTTCATTCAGATGAATCCATAACTGTTGCCTTTGTCAGAAGCAAACTGCCAATTGGCACAAGTAGGATCATGGAAAAGCAGGGCTGGAAGAGACCTCAAGAGGTCATCTAGTCCAACCCCCTCTTTAAGGCAGGATCATTCCTATCTAACCCATTCTATACAAATGTTTGAGTAATCTATTTTTAAAACTGCATGAACAGCCCCCTCTCATAACTACAAGGCACAACGGCTGCATGTACACGGCACAAAATTTCCCGTTTACGCCGCTGTAACTGTTTCTGTTTGCACGAGCAGGATTTCTCACCACTTTAAAAGTCTTTTTGGCACATTAAACTAAAGCTGCTCAGACATAGTTTAATTTGCGTCACCACCAATTATGTCATCGTATCTATGGTTTTGTGGCATGTAAACACGGAGTGACTCAAAGACTTATAGTTACTTTCTTTTGCCACCAGGCAGCGCTGCACTATTTCTGTACTTCAGGTCTTTGGCCAGTAAGTGCCTGTTATTTGCTGCTGTT
The DNA here is from genome assembly GCF_000455745.1 of Alligator sinensis. Taxonomy (NCBI): domain Eukaryota; kingdom Metazoa; phylum Chordata; order Crocodylia; family Alligatoridae; genus Alligator; species Alligator sinensis. The sequence continues at coordinate 539,374 of NW_005842901.1, read as the reverse complement.
ATTTTATTTCATTTTTTTGGCTTCTGCCCATCCCTCCCTCCTCCTGTTCCCACAGCTGACTGCAGGCAGCCAGGCCATGGTACAGGGGGGCATCTCTCGTAGTTACCCTAGCACAGACTACTTAATGCCGAAAGAAAGAAAGAAATGGAAAAGCAACCCATATTGCCAATTACTGTTGTATACTACCCTCTGCTAGTGTATAGATACAAGTGTATATAGTGTATAGATAGTGTTTTAGTAAACAATGCTGTATAGATACAGAGGTGCTGGGGAGGAAAATCCTGACTTTTTTTCTATTTTTTTCCTATTTTCCTATTAATTTAACAATTCTTTACATTTTCTGTAATTTATTTATTATCTAGATTTTTTTTTTAATGATGCCTTTTTGTCAATGTCTGGGCACTGCATCGGGCTTGGGGCCTGGAATGCGCGGCCTTAGGGCCCCAGCGGGGAGTGGGACGGAGCCATGAGCAGCTCGTCTGGGGAGTGGGGGTGGGGGTGGGGTTTTGGCTGCCTGCCACTGCAGGCACTTGGGGAAGGGGGGAGGTGGCACATTCACCCCAGATCTGTGCACAGGGTGGGGGTGGACTGTCCACAGTGGGCTCAGGCCCCCTACCCTGCTACTTTCCCCCCAGGGCCTCTGCAGCCCAGTGGATGGGATCCGGCACAGCAGGAGTGGGGCTGGGTGGGGAAGCTCCTTGCTGCTACAATCCCCACATTGCCCTGGCCATGTGGCCCCTGCCTGCTCAGCAGCAGCAGGGGTGGCAGCATGGAGTTGTGCCCCTCACTGCTGCCTGGCAGGCAAGGGGCACCTCGCCATGGCAGTGTGGAGTTCCCAATGGCGGAAACAAGCTTCCCCTCCTAGCCCTGCTCTGCCCTGCTGTGCAGGGTCCCACCTGCTGGGCTGCAGAGGCCCCAGGGAGAGGGCAGCAGGGCAGGGAGCCTGAGTGCATAGAGGGCAGTCTGCACCCACCCTGCTCTCATGGGCTGCACTCCAGCTGTGCTGCCCGTGGGGGAGGGGGACCTGAGCTCCACACTTCGCTCCACTGCAGCAGCTGCTGCCTCCTGTGGATGGCAGCTGGGGCTCAGGCACTGCTGTGGGGGACAGGGGGCTACAGAACCAAGTCCCTGGCCCTGTAGTCCTGGCAGGGGAGTGAGGGGTCTGAACCTGCACCCTGGTGAGCAAAGGGGCCAGGGGGACCACTGATTTTCCATGATGAAAAACCCAAAATCAAATCCAAAATTTATAGGTATTTAGAATTTATTTTATTACTAGCAAATTGCCCATCAAGAATGCCTGGGGTGGGGGGGGGGGGGTGATGGTGATGGAGCCGTGTGTCTGCCCCCCACTCCCCATCACTGCTGCCTCCAGGGAGCAGGGCTGGCAGGCAAGGCCAGCACCACTGGTCTCACCCCGTTCTTTGTCCCCGCTCTCATGGTGGTGTTCTGCTGCCACCTGTTGTCTGGAATGCTCTTGGAGCACTCTGATTGCTTGTTTCGGACAACCAGTTAGAGTGTGAATAAAGCATTACAGACAGACAGACTAAGACTTTTATAATATTAGAATAGTGATTGAGGCACTGCTAGGCTTCCAAATTACTTTAAAATTGTAAATACATCAATAAAACATTGTGTTCAGTTGATATATATTATAGTGTAATTTAATTTTAATCATGGATTTTGGCTTTTTTAATCAGAGAACTTGCAATTTTTTTAAATCGGAGAATTTGCAGTTTTTAAACAGAGAAAACCAGGATCCCTGCTCATTACATACAAAAAAATAATCCTTAGTCTTAAATACGCAAGCCAAACCTTCAGTCTTTCTATAGGCAGTCAGAGAGGGCCCTGTAGTTCTGGTCCTTCCTAGAGATGAGTTCCTCTGGGTCTCAGTCTGCTATTTGTCCATAAGCAGCTCCTTCCCCCATCTTGAACTGCTTGTTCTCTCCCTGCTTGGACTTTTAACCCCCAGCTAATCCCTCAGGGCTGGGTTTCTTTAACAGGCTGCCCCATTAAAGGGCCAGACTTCCCTGTTAAGCCTCTTAATATCAACACAGACTTCTGAGCCCTTTAAGTAGGGTTTCAGCCATCAGGGAGAACACACATTACCACTTTGTCTCTTTCCTGGGGCTTCTCTAATCTTCACTAGGGCTCTGCAAGTCATAGCTGAAGCAAGGATTCATTGAATCAGTGCAGCCCTGTGGCCATCACTGTGTTCAGACTCCATCCATGGTAAAGCCGAACGAAATAAAGTGCCCATGCTTAGTGAGGCTGAATTGAAAGGACTTACAGCTTAGAGAGCCTCACTCAGTTCTGCTGCAGTTATTTTCTGTTATACAACAAGCTTAATAGTATCATAAAATGGATTCAAGTAGCCTCTGGTGCAGGGGACCTCCCAGGAACGCTGTATACAAGAAGTGTCAGGCTAAAGTAGAGCTGGCCTTATGACTTTTTGCTGACTCTGCTTCTAGTCTGTAGGATAGGAAGGGTGGGGGCAGAGGGCTGACATGTCAGAGGCCTGGCCAAAGCTCAGGGGGGTGGTTCTGCATGGGTCATGAGAAGCTGAAATTCAAGTGCAGCAGCCTAGGGCTTCCCTAAATTACATGAGAGAGTTGTGAAGATCCTGCAGGGCCCTAGAATATGGAGGATGCAAAAGCGGCTTAAAGTCACCTTTTTGCATCCCCCACTCCCACCCCAGTATAGGAGTGGAGTAATTAAGTTTTAATCCCTAGATTGTAATATTCTCTTTAAAAGTAGGTTTATCTGGGTAGGAAATCATTTTCCCACCTGGCAAAACTTTTCACAGTTTCAAAAAATTTCCCAGTCCTCTTCAAGTTGAAAACAAGACCTTTACAAGTTTGCCTGAGAAGAGAGAGAAAGAGAGGGAAAATTCAGGATGGAATTTCTGGTGCAAACCAGAGAGAGAAGGTGCTCAGAATACAACCTAACCTTACAACAATCTAACGGTTGGGGCACTTTCTGGGATGTGGAGACCCATGTTTAAAATTTTTAATATGAATTAGGCAGAGCAGAAAACTGAGCCATGATATCTCCATATCCCAAGGGAGTTACCTGCTGTCCTCCCACCGCCTCTATCTGTTTGCTGTTCTCAGTATTCTTTCTCTTCTGCTTTTGCCTGGAAATGTCATCATTCATCTTAGAAACCTTCCCTAATAAAAGTTTTGTCAAAACTGAAACATTCCCACAAAAATCCATTTTGCTGAAAAAATCCTGACTAGTTTTAGTGGCATCTAAAACTTATAATTAAAATCTTAGCCTACATCCTGCAGCTACAAATATACTTCTAAGCAGATAGGACTAACATCATATGTAATTGGTGTCTCTTGTGGATTTTTTTGTGGGCTGGTTCTTTTTTTAATGATTGTCAGCTTTAGTTCATTAAAATTAATTTTACACATGGCTTCCCTTATTTTTAATTAGCATTTGTTGTGCAGTATTATAGCTGTAGAACTCTTGGGCACCTGAACAGGAAGCACTGGCAAATGGTAAACAATCAACATGCTCATGAATACCCCTCTGTTTTGGTGAATGTTTGTTTTCTTTTCATTAACAGTTATAATAATCAGATATATTTCTAAATTGTTCCCATTTCCCAAGTCTTCTTGGGTTGTTAATTTTTTCTATAATTCTCATACCTCATGCGACTTGTACTTTTAATGGTTAATTTAAAGGAATACTCTTGTGTATTATAAAGTATATTCTGATCAACACATCTAATTGCACAGAGCAAATGGCTTTAAAAGTAAATGGGCAAGACCTGATTTTTCAATGTAGTGTGAGCTGGGCCTGCCTCTCTGAGCAGAAATAGTTGTTGTTGTCATCATCATCATCATCCTCATCCTCATTATCGTTATTACTAATGATAATAATAATATTCTGACCTACCCAGAAAGGCCCAGAGCAGCTTACAGTAACAGTTATGGGCACGTCTGAGGTCATTGTGATTTTTAGTTACCTGGAATATGGGCAGAAATGGGAAATGATATCAGTTGTTATACTTGCAAATATAGGTGCAGTTATTTGTATCAGCAGATTATGAGCATGAAGATGGCACCTCTAATTTAAAAATTTAGCTCTAAATACCTTAAATACTATTTAACAAAACACTTAGCATAATACTAGGTAGTAGCCATTGTGAGTAGGACTGAGGGCCTTGTTGCATGTTACCTTCAGGACATAATAACTTCACTTAAAATGCTGGTATCTGCGCATTCAAGCAGTAAAACTTGTGCTAAGTGCCATTGTAATGTAGCAATATAGTACTGTTTGCAGGAGGAGCATCTCCAGATGGTATTAAATAATGTCTTCAGCCATAGAGCCTGCTTCAGAAAGATAATGAAAGTGGACTTCTCCAGTTCTGGTTGGTAAATGACTCACTCTATAGGGCTGTGGGCCCCGCCTTCCTGGGATTCTGCAAGTCTGCGCTGTTTGGGATAGATTTGGGATTACCACAGTCTTCTATCTCAGATGTTTGCTCTTTCCTGCCACGTCTTGATGGAACACAATTTTCAATGGGAGCTGGAGTTAGTGAACCAACGATGATTCCAAAGTCTTCCACCTGGTTTTCTTATGGGGCTCCACCACCCCTTAACACTCCACCTTTACCACATCAGATAAACTAGTATAAATTCCCAGTTGTTAGGCCCTCATCACCAACTTCTTACTTATTTGGGTATTTTATGATGACATAAAAGTTGTTGCACCCCAAAGACGGTTGCTATGTTAAGTCTCATGTGCCAGTGTCTGGCGTCAGTTCCCGGCAAACAGTTCAGCCATTGATGCAAGAGGCGATAACTTCAGGTCACTGACAATAATTAACTCAATTGTAGGTTAAAGGATTCCACTGGGACTCTCCGTTAGAATCCCAAACAGTCCTCAGCTCTCTGCAGCTTTTGAAGCAAACTAGAAAGCTTAAGCAAGACTTCTCAGCTTTCTCAGCATCACTGGTCCCTTTAAGGCAATTCAAGCCCGCCCTGGGCTACAGCAAGACCCCAGGTCCATGTCAGGATAAATGTACAAAGCAAAATAGAAAATCAAAGAAAAAAAACACTGCCTCTCTCAACGCCTCCAGACTCACCTGTACCCATGTCTAGTTGCTCTCCAATCTGGTCAGGTTGGTTCAGGTCCTGGGCAGTCGGATCAAACTTACGTCCCCAGCTGCCTGAAGAGGCCTCAGGGCTGAAGTCAGATGGCTCTTCACTATTGAGTGGTAGCCCTCTGGCCCCCTTCACTTTGCAGGCTCTTTCTCTCCTGCCTGCTGGAGGACTCTTTCTTCTGGCTTCCCCTGAACCCGGAAGTGATTTTGGTGCTCTGCCTGCCAGCATTCTCCTCTTGCTGCCACTCTCTGGGGCCAGAAGTAGCTGAGCCGGAACTACTCCCTCCAATCCAGAGGGAGAGCCAGCTTTGAAACCGCTGCTGCAATAGTGTGGTGTGGCTTGTCATCCTGAGACCACCATGATAAGTTGTGGCTTCTCTGCTTTCAGCTCACCATGCTGACTCCCCTCAGCTCCTTGACATGGTGCAGTGCTGGGGCTAGGACAGCCACAGCACTACACAGCCACAGCACTACACTGGAGCCTGTCTAAGACAAGTGTGGTGCTGGTTCAAGGCTCCAAGGGAGTCCCGGAGTTGGGTCCAACAAACAGCTGTTTGTGAGCCACACAGCCAGGTCCAGTCCTATCCAGATTGTAGTAAACGTTAGGGCTGTGCAAAATTTCGCCTGGTGTTTTGTTTCAAAGCTGTTTCAATGGGTTTTGAGCTCGAAACAGCGAAATCGAAATGAAACAAAAGCTTTCAAAACATCTTTGAAATGAAACAAGGGAAATTGAAATGTTTTGAAAGTTTCGAAAGGTTTCAAGTTTTGAAACCAGGCTTACTGGCTTCAGTAATTTTTAAACCAGGGCTTACTGGCTTCAGTGCCAGCCCCAGCCAGCAGCACCTGCCTCCTGTCATCTGGCAGGCAGATCGGGGGTTTGCCCACACACCCGGGCGGGCTGCGGGGGGCTTTGACGGAGTCCTCCCAGGGGTGCAGGCCCCTGATCTGCTGCCCAGATTAGAGAAGCCAGGTGCTGCCACCTGAGACCAGTGCCAGGAAGATTGCTGCTGCCACCAGTCCTAGGTTGCAGCACCCATTCCTCTCGTCCGACAGGCAGATCGGGGGCTTGCCTGCACCCCCGGGAGAGCTATGGGGGCTGTGCTGGAGTCCTCCCAGGGGTGCAGGCCCCAGTCTGCCTGCCAGATGACAGACCAGCACTGGGAGCAGCCCGCACCCAGTACCGAGAATATCAGTCCTGCCGCTGGCCCCAGGCGGCAGCACCCAGCTCCTGTTAGGCGGCAGGCAGATCGGGAGTACGCACCACTGGGAAGACTCCAGCATAGACCCTGCAACCCTCCCGGGGGTGCCAGCAAGCCCCCAATCTGCCTGCCGGCTGACAGGAGCTGGGTACTGCCACCTGGGGCCAGGGGGGGCGGAATTGGGGCAACTGCCCTGGGCCCCATGACTTGGGGGGGCTCAGGGAGCTGGGTAGAGTGGCCATGGCGACTTGCCGCCCGCTTTGCGTCTGACTGCTCGCTACCTCGCCACTGTCGCCGCTGATCCCGGGGTGGGGGAGGGTCCCCACATGAGCTGATCTGCCCCGGCTCCATACCGGAGCCGGTCCGAGGAGGGTGCGGATTCCGAGGCAAATCAGCTCGTGCAGGGACCCTCCCCCACCCCAGGATCGGGGCAGTGGGTCCCCGCATGAGCTTATGTGCCCTGGGTCCCATACCAGAGCCGGTCCAAGGAGGGTGTGGGGCCTGGGGCAAATCAGTTTGTGCGGGGAACTACCCTTGCCCCAATCCTGCATGCCCTGGATGCAAAGAGGCCGCCGCCATTGGCTGCGGGGAAGGCAGCAGGCAGCCAGACCCCAAGCCGGCAGCGGTATCAGCACAGAGTCGCCATGGCCACTCCGCCCAGCTCCCCAGGGCCCCCCAAAGTGCAGGGCCCGTGGCGGTCACCCCAGTTCCCACCCCCCTCAGGGACAGCCCCGACTGCCTCTGGCCCCAGGCAGCACAACCCAGCTCCCGTCCGCCAGCCCGCA
>NW_005842901.1:531019-532127 GCF_000455745.1 Alligator sinensis | reverse complement strand
GTCTGCTCCCAGCACGGGTCTGTCATCTGGCAGGCAGATTGGGGGCCCGCACCCCCAGGAGGACTCTGGCACCGCCCCCACAGCCCTCCCAGTGGTGTAGGCAAGCCCCCAATCTGCCTGCCTGCTGCGTTTTATGTTTCCCCATAATAACCTATGGGCGAAACAGCATCTAAACAGCAAAACAGTTTCAACAAAACAAAATGGAACAGTGCTTTCGAAATGAAACAAAACTTGAAATGAAACACTGTTCCATTAAATCGTTGAAACGGAACTCAAAGCGGAATGGTGCTGTTTTGCACAGCCCTAATAAACATTACTATGCACTTGCACAGAACAAGTTAAAGGCTGGGGCCTATTTAAGCAGCTTCAAGGGAAATGGGTGATTATCCAAGACAATCCCTCTGCACCACGGAAAGTGGAAGCCAGGTGCATGCATCTGATAGACAGGATTGAGTACTAATCAAATATTAATAGCAAGAGTCCTGTCAAACTGATCAAAGATTTGCCTCTGCCTGCAGGATGGCAGCCAATGACAACAGAAGATGCTCATATGTCACAGCAGAAACATGTGCTTGACAAGGGTGGTGGGAGGCTGAGTTCACCTGTTCTGTGGTGCCGTTCAGCATTCTTGAATGAAGAGGCTTGTAGGAGCACAAAGGATTATTACAGACCTTTCTGTCAATGGCAGTGGGCTTGGGTTTAGGCCCTAAAGCAGGCTTGTCCAACATATGGCCCACGGGCCACCATGCGGCCTGCCAAGCCATTTTATCTGTTCCGAGGTGGCGGCCGGGGAGTGCGGGGCTGCGGGGGGGCGGCGGACAGCAGGGCTGGCCTGCGGGCCCCAGCCGGCAGCGAGGGGAGTGGAGCTGCTTACCCCCCCAGGGCCCAGGGGAGCAGCCCTGTGCAGGAGGCCAAGCAGCAGCTGCTGGCACTGTCGGCCCACACCTGCCTCCTCACCCACCCACTTCAAGCCAGCCCTGCTGCCCTGCCCTACCACACAGCAAGGTGGCGCCTGCTTCCCTGGCCAGTCTCCCCCCAGGCGCTGTGGTTCCCTGGGCCCGGCCGCCTGCATGCGAGGCCCCGAGGGGGCCGCTTCTCACGGGCCGCT
>NW_005842901.1:514717-530950 GCF_000455745.1 Alligator sinensis | reverse complement strand
CAGTCAGTCCCGAGCAGCACAAGGCTCCGCCGCCACTTCTGCTGGCTGGGACAGACCTGGCCGGCCTCCTCCCATCTCCAACAGCACATGGGAAGCCAGCTTCAGCTGCATGCTGCTTTTCTTGGCCAGTGCCAACCCGGTTCTGCCCAGGCAGGTCCTGCAGCACCCTGTCAACCCAGGCATGGCACCGGCAGGCCGGGCGGGCCCCAGGTTAACCCCGGCCTGGCCCCGCGGCTTCTCCAGCACCAGGTCAGCCCAGTTGTAGCCAAGCGGCTCCTGCAGCACCATGTCAACCTGGGCACGCATGCCATGTCAACCAGCACCATGTCAACCCCTGCAACTTCATTGGTGTCAAAGGTCACGTGACATCACTTCCTGATATGATACCACTTCCTGTGATGTCTTTGAATATGGCTTGCTGGCCCACTGGGGGATAAAAAGTTTGTGATCCGGCCCCGCATTCAAAAAGGTTGGACACCCCTGCCCTAAAGGGAAAATTATGTAGCCAACCCTTTGAGAGGTGTCTGTAGCCTTAACACCTGTTGATTTCAGTGGCTGTCAAGAGCACTTGACACTGCCAAGGAGGAGCACAGCAGTTTGTAGAGCGGGACCTTCATTATTATAGATGGGCTCAACATCTGTAGCTCAGCCAGTCATCCCATTTTTGCAGGCTGCAGAGAGAGAGAAAATCCAACCTGTAGGACAATCAGAGCTAAGATAGTTACCTAGATAATATCAGTGAAAGATACAATGAAAGAATGGAAACAAATAGACCAGTTGTTCCCAAACCACTGGTAGCTTGTGGAAGACTGGCTGATTATATAACAATAGCTCCTCTTCCCTATTTGCAGCCACTACATGCCATTAAAAAGACCACTAATAAATATATGTATGTGTGTGTTTCCCAAGTTTACTTTTCTAAACATGTATTTGCCATAGGGATGTTCTAAATTTGCAAACAAGGAGAGAGAGAAGAAAGCAGATGGTCATGAGCAGAATTTCCCCCAGATGTTGTATCTAGGAAGTCATGTCCCACACCTGTGTGACAAGGCCCTGAGAGAGAGCCTAACTTGTCTGTGGGCCTGGAAAAGCAGTTGCTCTCGAAACAATTCCAGTAAAATACTTTGCTTAATTTGATAATTTTAAGCGCAGCTTACACGTGCTATTAATGCACCTGTAAACCCTGGTGCAGTTTGTGCTGGAGTCGGCTGCTTCCCAGGCACAGCATCTTCACGTGTGTCCAGGACTGCAACAATTTGAGCTGGGGCTAAGCAGCCCCAGGCTGTCAGGGGATCTGGGGGGTCATCCCAGGGCTCTGGGTGGTGGTGTCGGGAGGTGGAGGGGCTGCCTGGGGCATGAGGGTGCTACAGTGTGGTGTTAGGTGGCAGGCAGCACCTTCGTTCCCCAGCCAGCCCTGGTCACAGTCTACATATGCATTTGAGCGCACCTAATTACTCCGCTGTAGGATAGTACTTGTCCCAGACAGTATGATCCTACAGTGAAGTTCATTAATTTACTGCACCTAATATGGGTGCATGTGTAGACTATTACAGGGGTGTAAGTTGTAGCCGTGTTGGTCTAAGGACATAGGCAGAAAAGGTTCTTTGGTTGAATCTGATATCTTTTATTAGACCAATGTAAATAGTTGGAAAACAATTATTAAGCAAGCTTTCGGGTTCAAAAACCCTTCGTCAGGCTAAGGAAGTTTCAGCAGTTGGTGTGTGCTCTTCCTGGATGGAATGAAAAGTAAAGAAGCCAGAGGCTGTGCTGGTATGCATACAAGACAGGTATTCACTGACCAGTAAATTTCTTTGTAAGCTTGGGTTACACTTACCTCTGTTTCTGCATCCATATCATGGAGATTATAATACTTACTTCATAGGGTAGGCTTAAAACAGTGACATTTGCAAAACCTTTGAGATTCTGGGTCAGCCATTCTATAAATAAGCAAGGTATTACTAGGTTGTCATTCAAATATGCGTCCTCTTTATTTTCCCCTTTTCTTAAGGAGCAGCCTAGTAAAAAGAGAGGCTGGGGTATTGCTGAAGTCCTCTAATTTATATATTCTGCCTATGGTTGTAGTGAGATTTCTACTTCTTATCAAGCTGTTTGCTAATGAAAGACATTTTTACTTATGTTGAGCTTGAGACGCATTCATTTTTCAGGAATGGCTTGGTCTGGCAAACACCTTTGCCTAAAATATTATACAGACAGATGTTAACTGAATGTTCTTTCCCTCATAAACTGACCAGGCTAACAGGGACATTCACATCCTCTGTGATGCAAGCTAAGTGCACTAGTTTTGGTGATGGATGTTGATTCTCAGTCAGTTGGTCAGCAGAGTAGGAAATGCTGACCATCTACATTACGCGATGTGTGAGGAGGCATGGAGGGAAGTACCTGCTGATTGTTTCTGCTAGCTGTCTTCATAAGAGCAGTTCTGAATGCTCCTCAGTTAGGATAGTTGAAACATTCTGCTTATATGGTTCAAGTAGATCAGTTGTATGATTCTCAGCTATGGATCACCTTTTTAAGACAAAAAAATAATTTTTCTGAGGTACTTTTTGAACAAGGTAAGTGGGATATTTCCTTTAACATTAATGGCAGGGGACTAAAACTGCACCTGTAAGGATACTTTCAGCTCAGAGGAATAAAATTCATCCCATTTTGAAATTAAGTCTTAATTGCTCATTCTTAATCCTGACCTCTGGAAACTCTGACCTTTTTGATAGGTTCCCATTTTGTGATATCCTCTGAGCAGTGGTATATAAATATTACATTCTATTTAATTTATTATGAAAATAGCTTTGTCACAGTTGCTTGACCACCTTCAGTTCTGTGAATATTAATTTTCTTGTGCAGTGCTTGAGTATAGTGGTCTGTTTGTCTTTTGTAGGAAGTGAGAACAGAATCCATTGCTAGGCCTCTGGAGATAAATGAAGCTGAAAAAGTGATGCAAATTGCCATTAAAGACATTCTGGTAAGAAAATGAATAATAATTTATTTTCTTCCTTGTTTATTTGTATCCTGTAAATATTCATTCTAGTTCCCATTTATACAGGAAGAACAAAGCTCTTTTTACCAGCACTGTAAGGATTGGAAACCATGTGTATGCATAAATGTGTCACCTTCAAAGGACTATGCTAAAAAATAATCCACTAGATGCTTTAATGGTAATAGTGAGCTGGAGTCAATGGATAAAGTGATCCACTGTGTTTTTGGTTCTGGCAAACGCATAAAAACAAGTTCACCAAGGCAAAGGTCCGTTTACGTGTGCTTTTTCTACACATGGCAGTGAAGTGTGTTTGGTTCTTTTAAAATTGGAAAATCCATTATTTTAAAATAAAGATCTGTTAGCTGGAGGCAGTTACAGTTTTAGAATCAAAGAAGTGCCTGTTTGCTAATGATTCTGGGACAGTGCTTAGAAGACAGAGTCTGTAGTAACACAGATACACTGCCAGCAGCAAGTTTCAGAGTCGTTGTCTAAAATTTACAAAAACTCATAAATGACATAGGTCAGGGGTTCTCAAACTTTAAATGGCAATTTAAAATCTGTTAAATTAAGAGGTAAACTTCTGCAATTTGTTATTTCATTACTACAGAGCAAAACACATGCACATAGACAGTTACCATGGAGCAGATGAGCAATGTGAATAGTCAGTAGGTGCCTCTACACGTGCATTAGATCTAGGAGCAGTTTACTCGTGAGTAAACTACTCATGAGTGTATACTTCCAGGCAGGTATTTACACTTGCAGGGACTCAGGAGCAGATTTGCTGCTCATGGCAGCAATTTGCTTCCACCCCTGCTGGTCCTGCATCAGCCCTCTGCAGCAGCCAGGGGGACCTCTAGGCTTCCCCTGGGTGCTAGCTTGGGGGGTTGGCAGGGGGCATGTGGCCAAGAGACAGCTGTCTCTTGGCAAGGGATGGGATATTGCTCCCTGCCCCCAGGAGGCTGTCTGCTGCTGGGGCAGGCTCTGCCACCAAAGCCCAGGCAGGGACAATGTCCCCCTGCCCTGGCATCAGTGATCCCTTGGCCCTGACTCCCCGATCAGGGGCAGGGGACTTGGAAAGAGCTCCAGGGGAGGGGCAGGGACAGGTCACAGTCCCTTGCCCCATCCACCGGTGGGGCAGCTAGCAGGGAATCCCCCCCTAGCCAGGGGCTCTCTGCTAGCAGCCCCAGTAGTGGATGGGGCAGAGGCTGGGACCTGCCTCACCCTTGCAGTTCTTTCCAAGCCCTGTGCCTTGATAACTCAAATGGGGCATGGGGCTAGGATCTGCCCCTGCCTGGGATAGTTCCCAGACCCCACTCCATGATCATGGGGTGGGGGCCTGAGAGTCTGTTCCCTGCCCAGCTCCATGATCATGCTGGAGAGGCTGGAGAGGCTGTTCCCCATCCACCTCTGAGATCGTGGAGCTGGGTTGGGAACAGGCTTCCCAGCTACCACCAGCAGGGAGCTCCCAGCCCCCTCTCCACAATCAAGGAGTGGGGGCTGGGAGATCCTTATCCTGATAAAGATCTCCCAGCCCCTGCTCCCAGATTGCAATCTTGGAGCAGGGGGCTGGGAGCTTCCTGCTGCCAGGGCATATTCCCTGCCTGGGCTCCAGCAGCAGAGCCTGTGCCAGTTGGAGGCAGCTCCTGGGGGCAGGGAGCAATCTCCCACCGCCTGCTGGCTGGGTGACTGGAAGCCCGTTTGCTCCCGGTCAGGCATCTACAGAAGCACTGCCGCGCAGTAGCTAATCACAAGTAAATGTGCTATTTACTTGTCCTCCTTTGTAAATGCAATAGCTGTGTTAGCTTTCACACTGCTGCTGCCACTCACTTGACTGCCAAGTCTATATCCAGCCATTTGGGTGGGGCTTGTCTATATGAAATTTGCTGATAACACAAAATTACGGGGCCTCATTGATATGGAAGATAGGATATACAAAAAGAACTGGATAATCTAAGGACTATAAAAGGAATGAAATTCATAAGTACAAAATACAAGAATAGACAAATAAGCAAATATTCTGTTATAAATTGGGAGCTCATCAGTTAGAAATGATGAGCTAACCTAGTGAGGAGGGCTTTAAATTAGGTTCACCAGGGGGTGGACCAAAGGCCTGAGGTAAGTGGGGGAGTTGGTGACCTCAAGGAAGAGCAAACAAAAGAGGGCAACAGGGGAGGCGTTCTCATTCTTCCTGAGAAACCAGGGCAATTGGCTAGATACCTCAGGCGCCTGTACAGGAATGAATGGGGCCTGGGAAGCAAGCAGGAAGAATCGGAACTGTCATGGAACTATGATGCGATTGGAATAACAGAGACTAGGTGGGGCTCGCATGACTGGAGCACTGTCATGGATGGTGTCTAGGGTGTTAAGGCAATCCTACTCTGGTAAGAACAGAACCAGCTTAGCTAGAGAGCCCTGTGAACTGAGGCAGAGCTCCACAGCTTCAGGTTGCCTGGGCAGCAGGCTAATGAGGGAATTAGCTGGCACCTGGACAGTCAGCTGATTGGAAGGAGCCAGGGCCCTGGGCACATAAACCCCAAGGCTGAGGCTAGCAGGGGTTAGTTTTCTGGCACTCGCCTGCAGGAGAGAGTTACCTGGGGACATTTGATGGCCTGACCTGTTGCTTGCAAGATTAACAGGGCTTCAGGAGCTCATAAGCAGGGATCCGGGTTTTCTGTTTCCTACAGAAAAACAAAGTAAACTGTGGATTTTACCTTTTACCAGAGGCAAACACAGATTTCTCATTTTACAAGAGAAACTCATGAATTTTGCCATTTTGCAGTGAGCTCCCTGCAGGCTGGCAGAGTTCCAGCCTGTGGGGAGCTGGGAGGCAGTGGGAGGAGGGCGCTGAGACAGGAAGAGCCACGTGTATGGAAATGCATGTGGCCTCAGGCTGCCTGCAGAGCAGCTCCAGAAGATAAGTAGGGCAGAGGGGGATTGAGGCCCTGGGAGGGCGGGAGGCAGCTGGGCTCTGGCTGTTACCCAGTAGGGTGGGGCTTGGGGCCTGGGGCCACAATGCACAGCTATAGGGCCCCAGCAGGGAGCAGGATGGGGCTGCAGGTGACTTGTCCAGGGGAGGGGGAAGAGGAGGGCCGCTCCCCATTGCTGCGCGCACTCCCAGGGGGCAGGTGCAGGCTACGGCTGGGGGCTCCTGCCCTGCTTCCCTCCCCTGGGGCCTCTGCAGCCCAGTGGGCATGACTGGGTGCGGCTGGACTGTGGAGGCCCCAGGGGAGGGAAACAGGGCGAGAGCGGGTGGGGCCAGAGCTGCACCAGACTGCACTCTGGGTGGGCAGCAGGGGCAATGGGGGAGCTACGGTGAATTTTAGAGAGACTGAAGCCCTCCCAATAACTCCTGCACCTGCCTTGCACACAGATCTGGGGTGCGCAGGTCCCCCTTGCCCCCTGGGAGTGCACGCAGCAGCAGCGGGGAGTGTCCTTCACCCTCCCCTGGACAAGCCACCCGTGGCCCGATCCTGCTCTCTGCTGGAGCCCTGCAGCTGCGCATTGAGCCCCGGGCCCCAAGCCCCACCCAGCTGGGTAGCACCCCAGCCCAGCCCAGCCCAGCCCAGCTCCCTCCCTACAGGGGCCTCAATCCCCCTATCCCCTACTTAACTTCTGGAGGTGCTCTGCATGTCCATGCATGTGGCGCAACCTGTCTTACCACCTGATATATTGTGAGTTCAGCAACAACACTCTGGGCACTCCTGTGTTGAACTAACAGTTATTTATCATTATAATTCTCTGGAATCATATCCCGGGTGGACCTTAACAATTGCCCTCAGTACATGTATGCAGAACTTATACTTGCTTTGCCTCTGACTTGACACAGTCCAGTCCTGTGGAGGGAGAGAAACTGAGAAAGCCCCTGGCTCCTCATGGCAGAGCACATGGAGTCCCCAGTGCTGCAAAACTGCCACAAGCAACTGAGCCCTGCAGTGCTGAACATGAGGGCTTTGCCCCTAAAGGGACAGTAGTAGGAAAACCCAATAAGACACAACACCGTCCTCCTCCCGCTGCCTCCCAGCTCCCTGCAGGGTGGAACTCTGCCAGCCTGCAGCAAACTCACTGCAAAATGGCAAAATCTATCTGGGTGAGTGCAGGAGGGCATAGTCTCCACTCTCAGCACCTTCCACTGCCTGCCTGGAGTGCAGCCCCATGCAGATCTGGGGGCACATGCGCCCATCCCCCCCCCCGGACCAGTGGTGGGAGCTGCAGCGGAAGCCACCGGATAAGCTGCTCCCAGACAGATGGAGCACAGTGGTGGGAGCCACCCCACCCCCTCCCCGCAGTCCTCTGCCTTGGCTGGGCAGCTTTTGCCCCAGCCCCTGTTCCAGTCCCTAGCCCCAATCCCTCCCTTGCTGTGGGGGCATTGATCAGTCCCCCCATGCCCCTTTCTTCCCCCATCCCTCCCACCACAACAGACTTACCAGCTAAAGGCAGCTGTGTCGCGCGTCATAAGAAACCGATTTCCCTTGTATAACATTGTTCCTATGGGAAAATTGGTTCTGAGTTATGAGGTTTTGACTTAAGATGCGGTTTTCAGGAACCCATTGTGTTGTAAGTCAGAGGACTGCCTGTACAGGGGTGTGCAGGCAATCCGGTAAGTTTTTGGAGCGTGTTGGGGACATCTTCCTCGTGCAAGTGCTGGAGCGGCCAACTAGGGGCTGTGCTCTTCTTGACCTGCTGCTCACAAACAGAGAAGAATTGGTGGAGAATGTAGTAGTGGATGGCAGCTTGGGCAGCAGTGACCACGAGATGACTGAGTTCAGGATCCTGAAGAAAGGAAGGATGGAGAGCAGCAGAGTAAGGACCTTAGACTTCAGAAAAGCAGACTTCAACTTGCTCACAGAAGGTAACCTCATGGGCAGGATCACCTGGGATGCCACTCTGAAGGGGAGAGGGGTCCAGGAAAGCTGGCTGTACTTTAAAGAAGCCTTACTGAGAGTGCAGGAACAAACCATCCCGACGTGCAGAAAGTCTAGCAGGTATGGCAAAAGACCAGTTTGGCTTAGCAGGAAACTCTTCAGTAAACCAAATCACAAAAAGGAAACTTAAAAGAAGTGGAAACTTGGACAAGCAACAAGGGAGGAGTATAAAAGTATTGCTTGGGCATGCAGGGATGAAGTCAGGAAGGCCAAAGTGCAATTGGAGTTACAGCTAGCAAGGGCCATTAAGGGTAACAAGAAGGATTTCTACAAGTATCTCAATAACAAGAGGAAGGCTGGGGGACGTGTGGGTCCCTTACTAAATGGGGGAGGTAACCTAGTGACAGAAGATGTGGAAATGGTTGAAGTAGTCAGTGCCTTTTTTACCTCAGTCTTCACAGGCAAGGTCAGCTCTCAGACTGCTGCACCGGGCAGCACAGTGTGGAGGAGGGGAGCAGCCAACTGTGGTGAAAGAACAGGTTAGTGACTATTTAGAAAAGGTGGACATATACAAGTCCATGGATCTAGATGGGATGCCCCGGAGGGTGCTGAGAGAGTTGGCTGATGTGACCGCAGAGTCACTGGCCATCATCTTTAAAAACTCATGTTGATCAGGAGAGGTCCTAAATGATTGGAAAAGGGCAAACATAATGCCCATATTTCCCTTTCTTAAAAAGGAGGATCCAGGGAACTACAGACCAGTCAGTGTCACCTCAGTCTCTGGAAAAATCATGGAGCAGATCTTCAAGAAATCCTTTTGTAAGCACTTGGAGGAGAAGAAGGTGATTAGGAACAGCCAGCATAGATTCACCAAAGGCAAGTCATGCCTGCCCAACCTGATTGCCTTCTATGATGAGATGATTGGCTCTGCGCATGTGTGGAGACCAGTGGCTGTGGTATACCTTGATTTTTGGCAAGGCTTCTGATTATGGTCTCCCACAACATTCTCGCAGGCAAGCTAAGGAAGTATGGGCTGGAAGAATGAACTGTAAGGTGGATAGAAAACTGGCGGGAGCATCAGGCTCGGAGGGTAGTAATCAATGGCTCGATGTCTAGTTGGCAGCCGGTATCAAGTGGAGTGCCCCAGGGGTTGGTCCTTGGGCTAGTTTTGTTCAGTATCTTCATCAACAGCCTGGAAGATGGCATAGAGTGCACCCTCAGCAAGTTTGCAGATGACACCAAACTGGGGGGAGTAGTAGATATGCTGGAGGGTAGGGCTAGGATTCAGAGAGACCTAGACAAATTGGAGGATTGAACCAAAATAAATCTCCTGAGGTTCAATAAGGACAAGTGCAAAGTCCTGCACTTACGACAGAAGAATCCCATGCACTGGTACAGGCTGAGGGCTGACTGGCTGGGCAGTAGCCCTGCAGAAAAGGACCTGGGGGTTACAGTGGACGGTAAGCTGAGTATGAGTCAACAGCGTGCCCTTGTTGCCAAGAAGGCTAATGGCACACTAGGCTGCATTGGTAGGAGTGTTGCTAGTAAGTCAAGGGATGTGATTGTTTTCCTCTGTTTAGCACTGGTGTGGCCACATCTGGAGTACTGTGTTCAGTTTTGGGCTCCCCCCCTCCCCCGAAAGGATGTAGAGACAGATTGGAGAGAGTCCAGCAGAAGGCAGTGAAAATGGTGAGCGGGCTGGGGGACATGACTTCTGAGGAGAAACTGAAGGAACTGGGCTTATTTAGTCTAGAGAAGAGAAGACAGGTGATTTAATAGCAGCCCTCAACTACCTGCTGGTAGTTCAGAAGAGGATGGAGCTAGACTGTTCTCAGTAGTGCCAGATGACAGAACAAGGAGCAATGGTCTCAAGTTGTAAAATGAGAAGTTTACATTAGATATTAGGAAGAATTTTCTCACTAGGAGGGTAGTAAAACATTGGAACAGGTTGTGGGCTTTCCATCCTTGAAGGTTTTTAAGACCCAGTTAGACAAAGCCTTGGCTGGAATAATTTAGTTTGGGGACAGTCTTGCTCTGACCATAGGGTTGGACTAGATGACCTCCTGAGGTATCTTCCAACCCTAATTTTTTATGATTCTGTGAAATGACTCAGAAAGGGAAGGACATGGATGTAGTTGTCAAGCACAGGATGACTACAGTACATCCACGAGAAGAGCAATAAGATTGAAGTATGCATAGGGAAGTATTATGCATAGGGAAGTGGTGATAAGGAAGTATTAATGCCATTGTACTGTGCGCTGGTGAGACCTCACCTAGAATACAGTATATATTTCTGGTCACCTTTGTTCAAGAAAGTTGATTTTGACCTGGAACATGTGCAGAGAAGTATTACTAGGATGATCAAATGAATGAAGAACTTTTAAAAGAGGACAAACAGAGCTTGACTTGCTTAGTTTAGCAAAAAAGAAGGCTGAGAGGAAATATGAGTGCTGTCTAGACACACTGGGGGAGGGGCTATTTCAGTTTTGGCACCAAAATACGTTACTAGGTGAGGCAAGAGAGGCACAAGCCCTGGGTGCCAGCTTAGAGGGAGCACCAGAATGATGCCCCCTTCTCAAGAGTCTTTGCCACATCTGGAGCAGCCCTGCCCCCTCAGTCCATAGAGCTGAGCTGGAGAAGCCTCATGCTGCCTGGTTGTAGGTGCTGTGTGCCAGGACACAGCAAGAACAGCCCTGTGCCACCCAGCCCTAGAAGCCAAACTAGAGCAGGCTTATGCTGCCCAGGCCCACCCATAGGAGCTGGGCGCAAACATGCAACTGGAACAACAAGGGTCTTTGAATCCTTGGGGCAGTTAACTCTCCAGTGGTCGAGCAGTGTGGGGCTGCTCCTGCTGCATCCTGGCAGCAGACTCCTACAGCTGGGCAGTGTGGGGCTTCTCCAGCTGGTCTCCTATGGTCAGGGTGGGCAGAGGGCTGCTCCTAATGCAACAAAGTAATGCTTTCCCTGCCCACCTTGCCAAGTTTTCCCCAGGGTTCCAG
Source organism: Alligator sinensis (assembly GCF_000455745.1). Taxonomy (NCBI): domain Eukaryota; kingdom Metazoa; phylum Chordata; order Crocodylia; family Alligatoridae; genus Alligator; species Alligator sinensis. The sequence continues at coordinate 520,094 of NW_005842901.1, read as the reverse complement.
AATTTGCAGTTACACCTCTACCAAAACAAATGAGTATAAATTAGCCATGGATAAATTTAGGCAAGAAATTAGCCGAAAGTTCCTAACCATTAAAGCAAGATTCTGGAACAGCCTTCTGATAAAAGTAGTGGGAGCAAAAATCTAACTTCTAAAATGGAGCTCAGTAAGTTTATGAAAGGGACTATATGAGATGGTGCCTATGATAGCAGAGGACTGGATTTGGTAACAGGAAGTCCCTTCCAATTTGTCTCTATGTTCTAATTCAGGAATGAAAATGTCCTAGTGATACAGCTGTCCTTCTAGCTGTGGGTAAAAATGGTAGTTAATTAAGCCCAAATTAGTAAATTAATGAATAGCCAACTGTATCCAGTGTATGCTTGTATAATTTAAGAGAGAGTGCTCCAAATTTAAATAGCCATACTTAATTGATAGATACCTTAGGTGATCTCTCTTTGTGCTTTTCCTGCTTCTCACAATCTACACGAATCCTGAATGTTGTAACATCTTAGGCAATATCACCAATAAACCAATGTCAGTATATTACAGCAGTTAATTTCAAGGGAAATATCAAGCAACACAAATCTACTTCAGCTGGTTAGGTCCAACCAATTAACAAAATGATCTACTGTAGCTGAACAGCAGGTAACCTTCAGAGCTAGAATTTTAAAAATCACAAAACTCTTTCTTTCATGATCAGAGTTGCAAGGGTGCAAATGCTTTAAACATGCCCAGTACTTATTAACACGCTTGAGGGGTTTTTTTCCCTTGCTATTTCTGATTCCAGTAGTATATGATTGCATTTTTTTAAAAAGAAGGATGTGGCAGAGCTAAGAAAAGCCCAGAGATATCAAGACAGATTAGATTTTTATAAAGGTGGTATTGGTCAGGGAGAATGACACTCAGCATAGTAAAAATATCAACTGAGGCCTAGAAGCTCCCTGAAAATAGTACAAAGAGATAAATTAATTCTTCAGCTGTTTGTTCACGCAGTCACACCTCAGGAGCTGACTTTTTTATGTGTCTCATCAGGTTTCCTGTGTGGTACTTTCTCCTCTTATTTATACTTTTCAGTGATGAGAAAATACAAAGTTAAAGCCGGCTGTATTTTAAAAGGATTCCAAAAATGCCTGTCTGCAATACAACTGTAGAGATCTTAAATTCATAAATGTCAGGAAACAGAAAAATGGGGGCAACTACCTGCATTGAAGTCAACAGAGCAGTACATTTTCCCTACTTGAGACTAAGACTCAAAACCTCCTTTGTAGCATTAAATGTTATTTTCTGTTACTGAGTATGATGTTATGACAAGCCTGCTGTCAAGCATTGTGCTTATTGGTGAGCATAGCCAGGTGGTGGGCAAAATATGGCCTGCAGGCCAGATCCAGCCCTCCAAATGATTCTGCCCAGCCTGTGGCTGCTTCTCTGAAGGAGAACTGTATCCAGCCCACAGCTGCCCTGGCTTTCAGAGCCTCTCATTCTTCTCCCTTCCCTGTGTTGTAGCCACTCCCTTTCCCAGTCCACATTGCCCAGTCCCTCAGCCCCCAGTGTATGCTCCAACACCAGGGATGCTGAGATCCGGGCCAAGCTTCTGCCCCGTGAGGCTGTCTGCACACAGATCTGACCCCGAGGCTGTTTACACACCAGACAGCCCAGGGTTGGAGAGTCGAAGCTCAGGTATGGTTCTTCCTGCTGGCAGGGGATGTGGTGCAGGGGGAAGAGGGCCAGGAGCCACAGGTTATTTGGGCTCTGCTGGCCAGGGCCGGGTAGGGGTGTGGGCACTGCTAACACCGTGCCGCTCTGTGTTCCCACACACTGCTTTGGGCCTCACCACATGGGAGGCTGTGCCTCTTGGCTGACCTTGGAGCGACTTCTGCCGGACCCTAAGTCCCTGGCTTGCAACTGGGTTGGGCAGGAGCTACGCCAGTTGCTCCAGCTGCTCCCATGTGGCCCGAAGTGGTGCATGGGAGTCCAAAGCGGTGCATGGCAACACAGTGTAATACCAGCCTAGCCGCATAATGGGGACTTAGGGTGGAGGATCTTAAGGAATCTTAAGATAATTCCTGGACTAGATTGGATCATTTTGGCATAGCTTATAGCAAGGGGCAGTGTACAACTCCAATTCTGCAAGGGGAGCACTGTGTAGTAACCTGCTGAATAGAGACCAGCTGCCTCCCTGAGCACTGCATGTTCAGCAAGCTCTGGAAAGTTTGTAGGCAAGAGAAGGGACAGAGCTGTGGACGTGCATCTGCCTGCCTTTACCCATCTCGCTCTGGACATTTTGTTCCCCCCAGGGGAGCAGGGAGGAAACAGTTGCTTCATTCCCCTCTGTGAACAGACTGAAGTTCATGTTCATTATATGGGCGATGGAAGAGATATACAACTCTTTCTCTCTTCCATCTGCTATGCGCACACACATGCATACTTACACAAAGCTAGGCCAAACCTGGATGCCTGGCAGAAAGTACCTATATTTGCAAGATCAAGAGTCAGATCTTTATGCCATAATATATTGCTATGAGTGATGTGGGATTGTTTGGGATATTTTTATGATCATAGAATCTTAGGAAATTAGCATTGGAAGGGACCTCAAGAGGTCATGTATTCCAACCTCCTGCTCAAAGCAGGAAATGTGCTTCAATCATGACATGATTCAGTTTTCCCACATTCCTATGTTTTGCTGTGCATTAGGGTTGTGTAAATTAACTTTCATCTTGGACTAGGGGAGCATGATGCACAAGAAAGTGTGTGTAGCTTCCAGCTTACTATGAAATGGGCCACCCAGAATGAAATGTGGCTGTACAGTCAAGGAGTGAAAACCTGGATGAAGAGAACAGAAGCCCCAGCAAGCAGAGATTAACTTTTAACAGCTATGGCAAAGAGTAACCAGTTGGGATGACATATTTGTTAATTTTTTAATACAGCAAATGGCAGAAAAAAGACAGAGAAAGAGGAACAGAGAGACCATGTGGATTCCAGAGGAGCACAGGTGGTTAGACCTATTGCTCTTTTTGGTCTGAACTCTGTCTTAATCTTCGTTTGGCTATTTTGACCTAACAACTCTGCATTCTGTATTTCATCAGAATCAAGAAGTTCTGGTTTGTTGTGGAAAGGTTGCCTGCATCATTATAATGTGCTCTTGGTTGCATTACTTCCCTTAGAAGGTAAATCCAGCTTTAAAAACTGAGATAATTTGGGCTCACTAGTAGAGTCATGGAGGCTTATAGGGATGCGCTGACCTAAAGGCCCTGTCTTGGAGTCAAAAGCCGTAAGTCTTGCCGATAAAAAATTACCACTGGGGTTGGCTTCAAGGAGTACTCAGAGGCTGTGTCTACACGAGACACTTACTATGAAGTAGCTCATTGCTACTGCACAGTAGCATCACCACGCATAAACCGTGATGCAACACTACTACACAGTAGTAACAAGCTACTGTACAGTAAGCATCACAGGCAACCGTGCGGGGACTACTAAATGACTGCGCAGTTGGTGTCTCATGTGGATGTGGCCAGAGAGACTGAATAATAGCTGGTTCTGAGCAATGGCCTGGTAAATTTGTTATAATTGCATATAAGTGTTATTAGTCTTGAAAACTCATGAAAATTTATTTGGACAGGCACAAAGTCAACTCAGCCATGATGATAATGGGAATGATGAGGTAGGGAAATAAAACTGTTCTTCTCACCTTTCAAAAATAATAAATGATTCTTTTTAGATAAGTAGGTGAGTAGAATTCTGCAAGTCTGTCTTAAGTGAATGAGTTGTTAATGATTATTAGCTCAATGTGGGCTTTTTTAATTCTTCATTTGAAAATCTTAGGCATAATGCTTCATTTCCTTCATCTGAACAAAATTTCTATTTAATTTTTTTATATTGCATGAAAGGCAAATGGAAATAGAAAAGCACTTAGATCATGTCTTCAGATAAAGAAGACAGGTGCCGGGGGATTGGAAACTGGCTAATGTGGTCCCAATTTTCAAGAAGGAGGGGAAGGAGGACCCAAGTAACTAGAGGCCTGTAAGCCTCACCTTGGTGCTCGGGAAGATCTTGGAGAGAATCATCAGGGAGCACATCTGTGGGGGGCTGCAGGGGAGATCATGCTCAGGGGCAATCAGCATGGGTTCATCAAAGGCAGGTCCTGCCAGACCAACCTGATTGCCTTTTATGATCAAGTAACTAAATCCTTGGATAATGGTGTCTCTGTGGACATAGTCTTTCTAGACTTTAAGAAGGCCTTTGACGCTGTCTCTCACCCCATCCTCATCAGTAAATTAAGCGACTGTGGCATTGATGCCTGCACAGTTGGATGGGTAAAAAATTGGCTGATGGGGCGCACCCAGAGAGTAGTGGTGGACGGGTTGTACTCACCCTGGTGAGATGTGAGCAGTGGGGTCCCCCAGGGCTCGGTCCTCGGGCCGCACTGTTTAACATCTTCATCAGCAACTTGGACGAGGGAGTGGAAAGCACGCTGTCCAAATTTGCTGATGACACTAAGATGTGGGGCAAGGTGGACATGCTTGAAGGGAGAAAGAGGCTGCAACTAGATTTAGACAGACTACAAAAGTAGGCAGATGAGAATAGGATGGGAATACAATTCCCTATATAGAATAATTGGCAGCCTTAAACACCACCACTTTTCCGACAAAGGACAGTATCCTCCCAGACCATAACCAAAGTATTTCCCATAGCCTTGCCATCACCTTTTCCCGTGCTGCATTACCTTTTCCTTTGGCATCCATCAGAATCCTTAGCACTCTGATTTCTCTCTCTCTTATTTGAAGGCCCAACTTTTCCAAGTCCCTCCAGTTCCCCACTTACATTATGGTGCTTTTCGATCTACTTAGTTTAGCCCCCATCACTTCTCCACACTCTTATGCATGTTTTAGCACTTTTCCATCAAAAGTCTATTTCAAACTAGTACATTTATATCATCCATATATAGTATGCATTTGACCTCATCCCTTTCTGGTATTGTTAACACTAGGGCTGTGTGAAGCTTCAGTCCCTGATTTGATTCTGTGGAGATTCAGCTCGATTTGGTGGCCAAATCTCTGAATCCGAACTGAATCAGAGGACCCTTTAATCTCTCCAAATCGAATCAGAACCCTCCAAATCGATTCGGAGAGATTCAGAAAGATTTGGAGATTCCGACAGACACAGCTTTAAATGTTTTTTTCTACATGGGTTTCTAGGTAGCAGGGGCTTGTGAATGCTGCAGTGCTGGGGCTCATGGAGTATCCCACAGAAGCACGGGGGGCTCCTCAGCATTCTCAGCAGCAGACCTGGAAATGGACCAGAAGCATTTCCAGTCCACTTCTGGGTCCGCTGGGGAGCGCACAGCCCTCCCCCTTCCCCCCCCCCCCCGCTCGGGGCCTGGGGC
>NW_005842901.1:512132-514687 GCF_000455745.1 Alligator sinensis | reverse complement strand
GTGGGGTCCCCCTGTGGCTGATCGCTGAGCCAGGGGGACATGGCGGGGGGAGGGGGAGGGGGCAGTGTGCTCCCCGGCAGACCCAGAAGTGGATCAGAAGTACTTCCAGTCCACTTTCAGGTTTGCTGCCAAGCACTTGGAGGGCTTCCCCCGTCCTGTGTGCCCCAGCATTGCAGCGATCATGAGCTGTACTTGCTACCTCAAGGTATGTAGAAAAAACTTCTAAAGCTGTGTCTGTGGCCAAATTGCTGATTCTCCAAATCAGCATCAAATCTTCAGATTAAGCCGAATTGAATCAGGGACAGTGATCCGAATCAACAAATCAAATCACTGTCCCTGATTTGGGCTGAATCCAAATCGAATAGGGCACACTTTGCACACCCCTACTTAGCACCACTATCCACCACATAGTGCTTAGGGATTGTTAAAGCACAGTTAACCCTTAAATGGAATGCGAAATATGAAAACAGACAACTCAGTGTCCTAAAATCAAAGTTTAACTTTATTAGTACAACAAGTATTATCTTAGCAGTTTCTGTATTCAGAGAGAAAAAAAACATTCAGTACAATAATCTCACCCAATCCCAGACGTTACTTTACTCAACAGAAAAGACGGCCACTCAGTTCCTGAAGCAAAGGGTATGTTGTTGGCTGGGATGGTGCAGACAGGTGTTGAAAGCTGGAATTATGATGACAATGATGACAACGACACACACAACTTTCTTGCTGCCCCCTTTTATGCTTTGCTTTAACTTTACTCCTTTGACTCCTTGCTTCCAGATTGGTCTCTCTTCAGTCAACATATTGTCCATATGTTATCCTGTCAGCCTATCCCTTTGTTCAACAGACCTATCATGAGCACACCTCTTAATTTGGTCTTTTTCCAGTGCCTGACTTTGGGCATTGTCCATTGGTCTCCCTTATCACCTTTCATTAACATATCCAATCATTTCATCCCTCTGATTCAGCCGGTTAGTGCCAAGTTCAGTTAATTTGAACTGGTAACAAAATTATTACTATGTTGTGTTATTAAAATTTCTCATAGTGATAGAAAAGGAAAGAAACATCATGCGAGCAAACTCAAGGCCATAAGCTGCTTGCAAGAGGCAAGGCCAGCTGATATTGCAGACACCAGCAAAATGAACAGTTCAGATAATAGTGAGGGTATACAGAATTTATAAGACTGAATATAAAAGTAAACTTTAAACAATACTGTAATTCACCACTTTATAAATAGGTACAACTTTAAAGCATAAAATATGACGAGCTACCCTAACAGGTATCTTTACCTTGTATTTTCTTATTCTTTGTGCTAATGGTTCCGTGCCACACACAAACAGTACTGGTCACAGGAAGCACCCTTGTCTCAGCCCTGTATAGATTTTAAAGGTCCTGCTTAGCTACCCATTAATTTGGACTTGACTCTCTGCTTTTCTATACAATAAATTTATCCAAAACATATAAATTTCTCTGGGAACCCCATTTTTCCTAGCACCTTGAGTATGTAATCATGATCCACTCTGTCATATGTTTTTTTCTAAATCTAGGTTTGCTATAACTGTGTTTGTTTTCCTCTCTTGGATGTGGGACATTGTATCTTTAATTGATTCAGAGATTCTTTTACCTGGTACTGTTCATACTTGGTCTTCATGTATTATCTTCTTGAGGTTTTTCCTCATTCTCAAAGCCAGCATCTTGGCCATTAACTTATAGTTCGTATGAAGGAGTGTAATCAGTCTCCAGTTTTCAGGAGTTCCTTCCCTTTCTTGAAACTCACAACACCTCTTGTAAAAGCTTTCCCTGTCTCTCCTGTTTCCTCTATTTCCTTGAACACTTCTACCATATCCCTCCCTACCCATGCCCAAAACTTCTTATAATTCCATAGGCTGTCCATTTGCTCCTGTTGATATCCCTCTTTTAAAAGTTTTTAAATGCTCCTCCGCTTCTTTAAGCTTATCTTTTCTTCCATCTTCTTTGCTTCCACCTCCTCTACTTTTTCCGGGACTGCTTTGCCCACTTTTGAGGGAGGTGGGAGGCTGCGAGACCAAGCCACTCCTCCTGGAAGCTGTGGTGGGATGTGGGCAAGGTACAGATCCGAGCCTTTTGCCAGCAGTACATCCAGCTGGCCGCAAACGAGACACGCCGACGTATCCGGGAGTTGGAGGAGGACGTGGCGGAGCTCAAGGCTGCTCTGTTGGCTGTTGGCAGTGACGCGGCACTGAGCGGGAGCCTCCGGTTCCGCAGGAAATGCCTGCACGACTTGGCGGAGAGCGTGGCCTGCGGCGTGAGGATCCGCGCCCGCTGCCAGGAGCTGGTGGAAACTGACGCTCCGACCCGCTTCTTTTTCAACGTGGAGCGGCAGAGGGCAGCGAGCAAAGTCTTGGATCATCTCAAGACTCCTGAGGGCCGGGTAATTACAGAGCCGGGCGAAATACGTGAACATGCCGTCGCCTTCTATCGTGACCTGTTCGCGGCTGAGCCATCGTGCCCTGAGGCCACACGGGAGCTCCACGTGGGCTTACCGTGTCTCGATGCCCTGGAGGCCGGCGAGCTTT
>NW_005842901.1:511150-511648 GCF_000455745.1 Alligator sinensis | reverse complement strand
GCCCCGTGCCCCGCACGCAGGGGCATTCGTCATGGGTGTCCGCTGTCGGGCATGCTCTACGCCCTGGCCATTGAGCTGCTGCTGCACGCGCTGCAGCGCCGCCTGAGTGGTGTGGCCCTGCCATTGGCCACGGGCCCTTCTGCTGGCCCTCCTCTCCAGTTGTCGGCATATGCGGATGACATAACCGTCTTCCTCGACACCCAGGAAGACGTGCGGGCCCTGGCAGATTGGCAGCGTGCCTATGAGTGCGCCTCCTCCGCTCGCATCAACTGGGCCAAGAGTGATACTCTGCTGCTTGGCGCATGGACTGGCACGCCCCCCCCGCATTTGCTGGGGGGCTTCACCTGGCGCCGCGAGGGCCTCAAGGTCTTGGGCGTATTCCTGGGGCCACCGACCTTCATGGCGCACAACTGGGACGACCTCAAGGAGGGGGTGGAGGCCCGCCTGCAGCGGTGGCGCTGGCGCCTGCCCAGCCTTTCCTACCGGGGGCGCGTCCTC
>NW_005842901.1:496950-509715 GCF_000455745.1 Alligator sinensis | reverse complement strand
GGGCGGACTGTGGCTTCCAGCTTGTGCCGTGCCCTGGGCCCTCACCAGGCTGCTTTTGTTTTTCTCGGGGTGAGATGCTGAAGGTTTTTGCACGTGTTCTATGGGACAGGGAAAGGTGGAACTGTTCAGTTCTAGAGGGCTACATGGCATGTTAGACATGATGTGTACTACTGCGAAGGTGTTTGTCATGGTGTGATGTTCTGAATGTCCTGGAATGGTTTCTCTTTGGTGTGGTTTGATGGTTTTTTGCTTTTTGTACCTGATCTTTTGTGAAATAAAGTAGTTAAAAAGTCAAAAGTCCACCTCCTCTACTTTCTCTTCAGTCTTTTCCAAGAAATCCTTCATCTTCTTCCTGTCTGTTTTCTTCTTCTGTTGTAGCTGTTCATAAAATCTTCTTATTGCCTCCAATACCTCTTCCTGTGTTTCCACCCAGGCACCAACTTCTTCCCTCACTGATTTAAGCTGTCCTTTTGCCATCTTCTGGCCAAAAAATATTGGAACCACTCTTCATTTTCTCCCATGAAGGGTGCTTGTGCTAAGAACATTTTCTCTCTCATCTTTCTTTTAAACCAGGTTTCTAACTCTTGCCTTGTTTCTTCTAGCTCTTCTGATACCTGTCTTCCTTCTGTAGCTTCCTTTAGCAGCTCCTGCATCTTTCTTTTCAGCTCTCTTAGCAATTCTGTTCTTTTCCCCTCACATCTTCAGCCTTCCTTCCTGAAGAATTCTCCTGTCCTCCTTTTTATTACCATTCACTGTTCTCTGGTACTCCTGAAATATTTCTTCAGTGTTTGCCACCCTTCATACTGTCGCGTGTATGCTTGACATTGTGCGGGCCGGCTCCTGATCTCGGGGGCGAGCCGGGTCCGTCTTTGTGCACACATGCTGTGGCCAGCAACCCGGGCACGCGGGGCCAGAGAAAACCGTGGCGCGGTATGGTACGCTCGAGCTAGACTCAGTCACGGAGGCATAATGGTTGATTGAAAAGATTATTTATTTACACCCAAGGTGGTCACGGTGTAGGCTGGTCAGCTTTTCAGGCACAGCTCCGCTTGAGTTCTCGGTGGAGGACTCTAATAGACTCGGTTCCTGACCCGCAAAGAAGGCTACAGATGCAAAGAAGGGTACAGAACTGGCAGGAAAAGCTCCTGCATGCGGGTTCTTAATTGTAACAGAACGCTCCACCGTGCAAGAGAGCTGCAATTTAGCTGGAACACAATTTAGCGATGCCGAAGCACACAGAAACAAAAAAACCCACAACTTTGGGTTGTGACAGACATATCTCTTTGACTTGTAACATCTGTATATTTAACTTCCACAGTCTCTTCCCTCTCATGGGGCTCTTACCAAGACTCATTTCCACCTTCAGCATCTGGTGATCACTAAAAACCACATGTATGGTTTTTTTCTTCTTTATTTCTACTTCTTTTAATACAGGCACAAAGTCAATTCTTGATTGTTTCTTTCTACTAGGGTCTGTTTTAGTGAGAACTTTCTCCCCTGCCCACACATCTCTTAGCAACTCTTCTTTAGTTATATTTGTCAACAGTCTGGATGAGCTGTCTAAAGCTCTTTCCTCCTTCCCCTGTTTGGTCACCCACTTTGATTATATAATTGAAATCTCCTGCTATTATGCACAATCTTCATGTGCCTATGTAGAATACATTCCTTTCCTCACTCTCTGGTGGTGCATATATATTGAAAATTTCTAATTGCGTTCCCCTGACTGATAGTATTGTTCACTGCAATCTGCCGCTGCTGACTTCTACCTCCTTTGCCCTCAGCTTTGGGTTCTTGAATAATATTGCTACCCCTGCCACCTTGTTCTCATTTGTCCCTGACCACAAGATGGTCCCCATCTTCATTTTTTCTCAAAATGTTTAAAATCCCTCTCCCCGGTATACCACAGTCTTCTTATAGGCAGATTATGTCTGTCCTTACTTGGTACAACACTGGTTCAATCTGTTTCCATCTTTTCCTTGTTAAGATACTCCTGATGGTAAGCAAAACTATTGTCAATGCCATTTGTGCTTGTTTTAAAATGAGCACTCCTGTCCCTTTAAGGTTTGCTGTGCTTGCTTTCTGCTGAGCGTGCCTGTCCTTTTACGATCTGTCTGTGCTACTGCTCAGAGTGGTCAACCCCTCTCCTTCCCTCACTCACATTCCTATAACCTTTGTAAGCTGCCAGATCAGTTTTGCATTTAGGAAGGCTTGCATATTCCTGCCCCCCACTGCTTCCCACCTTCTGGTCTCCACTCTGGATTGGAGCCCAGAGGTGTCAGTGGCTCTTCCTCTGACTCACCTCCTTCATTATCAGGTTTCTTCTTCCTGGTCTTCAGCCCCCTGCGTTTTCTTTCTTTTCCCAGCCTGTCTCTTTGGTTCTTTTTCTTGCTCCATCTCCACTTCTGTTGTCTGTAGAGGGCGTTCTTTCTTTCTTCCCCCTCCCCCCTCCCCCCCCATCTGTGAGCTGTTTGCTATTCCCACCTTCCCTTCCAGTCTGTCTCTCATCTCTTGCTGTACTACCTCAGTCACAGAAATTTTGCCCCCCTCCTCTGTTTTACCCTCCTGGGGGGTTTCTTCTACCAGTTCTATCTTAGTGTCCAACCCCTCCTCTCCTGTACCTGGTTTTGGTGTTCCTTAGCGGGTCTGACTATACTTGCAAAGGCTTTGTGGCACTTATGGATACAAGTGTCCCTCTCCCTTAAAATTGTGCATTTTAGGGACTCCTGCTACTCTGCTGCTCTGTGCCCTTCACATCTGTAGCACACTGTGAGGGGATAGTGTGCAGACAGGTGCCCCACCTTTTTGCATTTGCTGCACCATTTTGGTTGCCTGTGGTACATTAAAAAAACCCAGTGTGCCCTGATCTGGATCACTGATCAGCACCCCATCTGGGCTTCACTCATCCACTTGTAACACTAGTTGTTCCCTCCCAGACCCCATTCAGATACCATCTTTATTCTTACTTTCTCTACGAACATGGCCCTTTGGACATACTTTTCCATCCATCTTTCTGTCTTCTGCTTCTAACAAATCCATGTACATTCAAACTATAATCATGCTTTCTCTTGACTTTTCTCTGTTATGAGTTTTATCCCTTTTAATTCCTCCTTCCCACATTTCTCTGCAGATTTCTTCCGAAGGTTCTCATACCCTTTTCCATCCCAGTAAGTCAATTCCCAAGTCTTTTGGTTCACGATAGGAATCGGGCTGGTGAGATACTCCACCTGCACCTCCAAAATCTCAAACAGTGCCTTTTCTAGGAAATCATATCTGTTCATTGTTGATCCTGTCTGCCTCCCCATTGTCAGTCCCTTTGCCAGTTAAAGTTGCCTTTATCTGCAAACTCCGCTCCTCTCTAGTTGTTCTCAGTGCCTCTTCCTTGTGTTCCTGCCACACCACTCCCTGTGGGCTGACTTGCTGTTGTGTTCCTGCTGTCCTCTGCTGCTCACTCGATGTACCTTCTCCTGCTGCTCCCACTCTGTCTCCCACTCTCCTCTGCTCCTCTCTTCCTCCTGGCATCATCACTCTCATCATTGCTGCCTCTGCTGTTGCTCCTCCTGGCACCTTCTTTCTTCCTTTATTCTCCACCTTTGTCCACTCTCCATCTGTCTCCAGACTTTCATTTCTGTTCTTCAACTTTTTTTCCATCTCATGCTTATTTGCCTTCACTGCAATTCATGTATAGTTTCTACTATACATAAGTGGATACGAAAGTGCTGTATAAAAGTGTGTTTATGGAGTATTTGTGCTAAAGTTTACAGCATTTTCAAGAAAGGTAAATCAATTCTGGATGAACTAAGTCTATGGGTAATTTACCTATGCAAATTACTGCAGGCATATTTATTTCAAGGTGTTTTCAAATTTGCCCCCACTTTCATGTGCTCAGGGAGAGCAGGGTCTGCCAGTAAGGAGGTGGGGAGTGGGCTACAGGGGAAGGAAGTTGTAGGGGGCAGAAGGTAAGGGGGCTACCTGATACTGCAGATATATTTTCCCAAATGTAGCAGGGGGAGGGGGACAAATTCAAGGTAAACCTCCAATAGTTGGATTCTAGACCTGGAAAATTATAACAAATTTATAATTATTTCATACATAGAATCTAATCATAGGAAAGTTGTCTTATAGTGAAGTAAATACTGTGGGTAAAATGCATAAATCAGGGACATCTTTGGTTACAACACTTTGCATCTGAATAAGAAAAAGTTGCAGTATAAGTGCTCAGCAGTGCAGAATAAGACTGTAGTCTGTAACTAATCCTAAAATATAGAAAGAGAAAAACAGGCAAACTAGCTGTTATGGGAGAGCAGGATTGTCTCTGAAGTGCTGCTAGAGGTTTGATTTGAAAAACAAGTAATGACCTTTTTAATGCTGTCATTGAGAACCACGGTGAATTACTAAGTACATGATGTTTGTACCAAGACTGTAATATGCAGCAGCCTTGGGTTTTAGTTACAAGACTTTGTAGTGAATCAAGGTGCAGAATCAGGTCCAGAGTCAGAAAGATAATTCAGCTTACAACATAGCAAGTTACATCTCATCCACTAATTCTTTCTTTCTTCCTTTCAGGAACAAGTCCAGAAGACTAAAGACATGTTAAACAATGTGGCTTTGGATGAAGCCAATTTGGAAGTCAAGATAGAAAAAAGAAAATTGGAACTGGAAAGAAACCAGAAGCGACTTCAGACCCTACAGAGTGTCCGGTAAAGACTGTACTGATAATTCATGGCAGAATAAGAATAGGTGTTTATAACCTATATTCTTAATATCCGGTACAATGAAGTGTGAAGCATGCCAACTGGTGGCCTGTGGAGCTCCTGGTCAGGGTGCCACTCCCCATTTGCTTTTAACTGCTGCTGCTAGAGTCCCCAGGTTTCCCATCCTTTCTCCAGCTTCTGCTGCCTGTCACCTTCCCTTGGTGACGGAGTGCCACAACTAGTGGGGCTGAGGGATTTGGTGATCACAGGCCTTTAAGGCAGGGCTGGGAAACTCCTCACACGTGTGCCAGAGTGAGGCACGTGAAGGCATTTTGCTTGGCACTCATGCCTCGGGGAAGGGGCCAGGGCTGTGCTGCCACAACAAGGATCAGGCCCCTCACGTCTGCCCCACTGTCTGCCCGTGGCATGACAACATCTTACAAGTCGAGGTTCCAGGTGTTTTTGGCACTCTACCCAAAACCATTGCCAACCCCTGCTTTAAGGGATCTGGGGATTCCACATGGCATTGGGGAGGCTCACCCAGTTCATTGGGGGGCTACGTGGTATAACAAGGGGGGTTTACACAACAGGTCAGAGGTCTGTATGGTGCAGCAGGGGACGCTCGTGCAATGCAGCAAGGGTCTGTGAGGTGAGGTGGGGACTCATGTCTCAGCCTAATCAGGCCCACATTAAACTGGTTGTCTACTTTTAGCCCCAGTGTCTTTAAAACAGAGTAGAGCCTTTACAGTGGAAAGCAGTGCTTTGGACTAGACTAATAAAAATGTAGTGGCATGGAAGTACATGTTTCAGAGTTCTGCAGCAACAAATAGATTTGATTTTCCATGTTGTTGTCCCTGATCTCTCCAGCCCAGCTTTCATGGATGAATATGAGAAGATTGAGGAGGAACTGCAGAAACAGTACAGCAGTTACCTAGAAAAATTCCGTAACCTGACTTATCTGGAGCAACAGCTGGATGATCATCATAGGATAGAGCAAGAGAGGTTTGAGGTAAGAGAGTTTTGTATTCCCAAGCAAAACAGTAACTCAGCTACAGGTACTGATTTTAAAATTGACTCTCTTGTTCATTCCACTAATCATGCTTTAGCAGTAACCAAAAGATGCTAATTGCCTTTAGCATTTCCCATGGTAGCAAGCTGTTCATTAACAGATGTCCTGAGAGTTGTCCCCAGTGTTAAGATCACCATTTTGTGCCTCAGCTATTAGTAAATTTGAGTGGTCCTGAATAAACAAGATAATGCATGTCTTTCCTTTTGAGTCAGTGGAATTGAGCCAGTCTAATACCTGCATGAATAAGAGCAGCATTGGGTGCTTCCAATTTCATCAGCTTTTCCCAGTCCACTCTTATTTCTCCTGACTTCTGTGGCTCATAAAGATTATTTTCAGAAGTGAACTTCCACCTACTAATTCGGTATAGTTACTTTTCTTGGTAGTACCAATCTTCTGGTTTATTTCTTATGCCCCTGCTTTTTTATGTTTTATTTTAATCCATAGAAGTTTACTGTTTCCATCTGTCACCACTGCTCACCCTTCACTATTAGTAAATATACTGTTCAGTGTTTGATGCACAACACTTTCTCTTTCCAGGCCTTCCTGTGTTGCATCTGTAGATTGTATCTCTTTTAGCTAACACAGGTTGTCTCCCCTCCTAACAGAAATATTCAGCATTAAGAGGTTACTGGTACCCACAATATAAATGCATACTGCAGCATCAACTGTATATTCAGACGTGGTTTGAAAATGAGTAGTCACAGAATTTGGTCCAATGTTTTTATTCACCTTCTCCCTTTTGTATATCAATGTCATGACGGACTTCACTCATGATATATGGCCTCTGTTTATATGAAAGTTCCTTTCTGACCTTCAGATCCCTACATCTGAAGTTTGTGAATGTACTTACTTATTGTAACAACTTGATTCTGTTGAGCTAACTTTGCCCAGAAGCCTCTCAATATGCAGGTATTTTGTTCTGTGTGTGTGTGTGTGTACTCTGTTGGTACATCTACATGAGTTGTTTACTGTGCAGTTGTCTAATTAACTGTGCAGTAAATAATCTCAGCATCTATACATGTGCCTTTTTTAGCACGCATGAAACTAATAAACTCTGCAGGAGGGTAGTCTTGTAAAATACAAATACTACCCTGCTGCAGAGTTTTTCATGCACAGGGAGCTTCAGGGTGGGGCTAGATGGCAGGCAGTCATTTGGCTGCACATGGAGTTGGGGGAGTAACTGTTGTGTGTGTGTGCGCGCACACACTGTACTATGTTGCTAACAAATTTTTGCACAATTGATGAGAGAGTTTCATGAGAGATGCACTGTATTTTATAATTGTGGGAAATTTAACAAAATCTATGTTTTCTGCCTGTAACAGGGGACCCTAGCCCTGTTACCAGAAGGCATGTCCGCCCCTTTAAAACCAGAACTTTCTGGGCACGGAGGGCTGGAAAAGAAGGGGTTAAAGGCTGAGCCTGGCCAGCTAGTCAGCTGACTGGAAGGGGCAGGACTATAAAAACCCTGGGCCGAGAGGCAGTTAGGGGGGTAGCCACCAAAGGGAAAGGAGTGCCTCAGATAGCTCCATGAAGGAGCAGCCCAAAGGCGGGAAGAGGGAAGCCCCAGAGAGGCAGGCAACCATGTCACAGCAAGGACGTGAGCTGACGGTGGGGAGCCGAAGCATGGACCCTGTGAATGTAAGCGGACATGATTTTTTTTTTTCTTTTTCACATTAGCTGGGGGCAGTTATTACCCATGGACGGGACTTTTTTTTTTTTTTCTTTTTGAATAATGAATAAGACTGGCAGTTTGGGTGAGGCTATTAGGGGAAGGAGGAGGCCTCATTTTGGGTGGATCCACTATGGAGCGGGGACCCTGGCACCAGCGAGGGCGCGGCTTTTGGGGGCACAGGCCCCAGTGTCAGTGAGGGCGCGATCTTAAAAAGGCCAGGGAGGTCTGGTGCGCCTGTGGTGCAGTCTTATTTTGGGTTTTTTTGGACTGAGAGTGTGCAAGGTCAGGGTCGTCCCCTGGTATCGAACTTGCGGCCCCCTGGCTGTGGGGCCAGTGCCCAGGACTCTGGGCCCAGGAGGGCCAGGCTTCAGATTGGAACAGAAAAAGGGGCCACAAGCCTCAAGACAACGGAAAAGGCTAGAGCCTCGGAGTCAAACCCTGTTTAGTGGGTTTGGACAGGGAGGCCTAGCTAGAGAAAAACAGGGGTCAGGCCCATATAGGGGAAAGGCCCCAACATACACAATACAATAGGCAGCCTCCCACTCGCAAGAACATTGTAATAATTTCCATCAAGGCGTGGCAGGCGAGTATAGGGCGGGACATAAGAACCCCAAAGAAGGCTCTGAGGGGGCCCCATGCACAGCGCGGATTACTAGGAAGATGGCACATGAAGGGCAACCTGTTACACTGCCCCATTACAGATAAACTGTTAGAAAAGGATGCTAATATTACTGTTTTTTGCTGCATTATATATATGAAATTTAAAAAAAAAAACCCTATGTACAAAACGTAACAAACAAGGGATTTGAAAAGTGGATGTATGATTGACAAGTCAGAGCTTTTGACAGTTTCTTAATCCTTATAATCCAATTTCCCATTTAATATCCCTTTTGATCAGTATTCTCTTTAGATGTTAATTTGCAGGTTTCTATTCTGGAATCACCATGGTATTTTCATCTATGGTTTATATGGTAATATTGTTGTCCTCTCAAATATTTTGGGCAGAAAAGAAGAACATATGTCCCCAATTAAAAGATAATCTTACAATGAAGCCTAAAATCTGATCTCTACCTTCTCTTCAAATTCTGTCAAAACTTGATCCTGAGACTAGAAATGTTTTGGACAGATTGTTAAGATTGTTAATAAATTTCTGCATGACAGGCAGTTATGAGCTTGTATCCAAGCATTCAAAGGGGTTGTGTTTGATCATAGTATGATGAAGGAAAGCATCTGTCACCCATGAATTTTCTGTTTTAGCAACATAGATAGGTTTAGTTCTTGTTTCTTTTTCTTTATCTCAAACACTGACACATGCAGAGAGAATCTGCTTCTATACATAGGACTCTGTATTTTATTTAGACACGGTAATTGGTGGATGACTATTACAGTGCACCACCCAAAATTAGGGGACATAAAAACTTGCAATGAAAAGTTGTTTTTCTTCATTCCCTATTAGGTTCTGTGACTTGGTATATGCAGATTTTTTTTAAATTGTCACTCCTGGGTAAGCTCCTTAGCAAAGTGATATATTTTATATTGGAGTCTGAATGTTATCAGATTTGAATTCTGTTTTTTCTTTCACACTTGGGGTCTTGCCACTGAGAATGCATTGTCCCTTTTGATTAATAATCCATAACCAAGTCTGTCTAACTGCATTGCTCTGTGAAGTATGGTGTCATATTTTCAAAGAATAAGGCCAGAAGAAAGCATTACATCATCTAGTCTAATCTCCATGTCAAAAAGAACCCATTAAGTTTCACCGTGATGGCTGTTGGCGAGAATTCCTTTAAATATTGGTCTTGATATAAAAGAACACCTCTGCTGGAAGTCTGAATTGTCTAGCAACAAAAATACCACATCTCATCCTCTGTTACTGTGCCCGCCTCCATTCAATTAGGCGCTCCCGTGCAGCCTTTGCCCGGACTAGGGATCGTGTCTGTCCTAGGCTCGCGGGTGGACCCCACAGGCTACCCCTGCTGACTGGGCCCCCACAGGCTCCCCCTGCTGACGTCAGGGGTCCCCCTTACCTCCCCTGCCATGACTTGGGATATCACCTCAGTGGAGGGGTTCCCCCTTGGAGCAGCCTCCAGGGTCATTGCGCCTCCCGACGGGCACTCACGGGGCTCCAACCTCCCCTACACCCCGGCCACTCGCCACCTCGGGTTGCCGATCTTCAGGCCCCTTTTGGTGTCTTCAGCTCTTCCCCAACTTCTGCCCACGGCTTGCCTGCTGCGTGCCCAGGTCTTCGGGCCCGGTATATGGTCTGCGTGGACCTCTGGCCTGGTCCTTGCAGTAAGGCTCCCTATCGTTCTAAACTAATCACCCTGTGACATTATGTGCCTATCCCACCACCGAGCTAACCGAGGTTCCTAAGCTAATGGGCCAGGAGGCCCGCAAGGGTTCCTCTGGCCTCTGGGCCGCGTGGTTCGCCCTGGGCTTGGGTTCCACCGCTCAGGCGGCTCACCCACTGGGGTGTTGAATCCCGGCCTCTTCCCACGGCCGCTGTGGACCGCGACGGTCCACTGCCCAGCCCTGCTTCGGGTCTTAGTCCGCCCCTTGGTGTGGCCCGACAAGGCCCTGTTGGACCTGGCCCTCTATTACCTCTTCTCCAGATCCTCCGCGGGGTGCTGCCGCTGGCTCTGCTGCGAGTGCAGCTGCTGGTTCCCCCATCAGCGTTGCCCCACCTTCACTGCCGGTTCTCCAGCTGACTCCACTGCCGGCGTTACAACCAGCTTCCCTGCCGGCTCTGCTGCTAATGTTACAGTCGGCTTCCCTGTCGGCTCTGCTACCGATGATGCCGCCGGCCTCCTTGCCAGCTCTGCTGTTGGCGTCTCTGCCGACTCTCTCGGAGCCTCTCCTAGCTCTGCCCCCGGCTTTCCACGCTGCTGGGTGCGCCGCCTGATTCCCTCTGAGTGAGGGCTCTTCGCTCCAGCCTCCACGCATCAGCCGCCCCTCCATATCGTCGGAGCCGCTTTTGATGTCTCCCGGGCGGCGTCTCCCACCCACACTGCTCGGTCGCAGCTGGATATACGCGCGGCTAATTACTTTCACCGGTGGTTTCGCCACGCGCTTCTCCTCCGGCTCTTTGGGCTCTACTTGTAAGTGGGGCTCTCTTTTGGTCCGGGGCCCTCCTGCCCCCCCAGTTCCCCTGGGACAGTTACATTTCCTGTTCTTTTGAAGCCCTATTAGCAAGGCTTGCCTGGGCCATAGCTTACATCATTCATTTTTTGGAGAACGGCAGTAAAAACTAGTACGGAACAATGCCCTAGGAGAGATTTTAAAATTGTTAATTTTTATAATCAAAATACGTTTTATTTCTGAGTGCTCTAACTTTTAAAAAAAGCTTTTGATGGCTATGAAATCAGCAAATGTCATATCACAAGATAGCATGCTGTGCATGTTTATGTCATATTATTAAACACAGGTAAGGAACACTTTTGACCTGTAGACTTGAGAGACAAATTACGGAAATAAAGTAAAACTTTGCATCTCATCCTGTAATTACCTTGAAAATTGTGTCTTCCTTAAAGGTAACGGATTTAGCAAATCTAAATAACGACATCAAGGATAAATGATTTTTCAGCTCTATGCAGATATAAAGCTGTCTGGTCCAGATCCATCTCTTTAAGCATTTTTGGAATTCAGACAGGTTTAACAGGTCACACTTTAAAAGAACAATTTGTTCTAAAATTAGTATGGAGCATTAGGAAGTGATGCCACTTGTCCTGGGTTTTATCCTTTTCAGACTCACCGGAAGAAAAATGGCTATACATGCAAGATAACTGCATTTAATCCATTGCAATACCATGTCCTTCAAACTATTAAAATTTAGTAAACTCCACATTGACTTTCCAATCCTGGTGTCCCGGGGGCATTCAGATAAGAGAGCCCCGAGCCGCACCCTGGGGGCTCCAGGGATGGGAGCCAGGCATAAAAACAAAAAACCCAAGAAAATTACTTGCCTGCAGCAGGAGGCACGATGCGGCAGGAACAAAGAGTAGAGCTCGTGCGGGTTACAAGCTACGCCTTTATCCAGCTGACACCGGCCAGTGACATCACGGGCAATCACCAGCCAGCAGAAATAAGAAGAATTGCCACGGGAGAAGTGGCAAGGGGAGCAGGAGAGACGGCGGAGGCTCTCCACACCAGCAGCGGCCTGTGCTTATATAACGGAGGCAAATCCCAGGCAGGGAGCGGCAGCAAAGTCAACAGGGTCTCCCTGCTCGGACGAGTGAGAACCGAAGCCCCGAGGGCTAATGGACACCAGGGGCAGGACACTAAAGGCAATGCTGAAGGAGGATGGCACTGCAGACTGCACTCGGCAACGTGAAGGGAGCAACAGTACAAAGGAAGGGGCCACAGCAGACACAAGGGAGAAGACAGGTCATCCTCCCAGGTACCGGGTACGGGAGATGGGTTAATGGCAGCGGAACTGAAAAAACTCCCTAGGAAGGGCGTTGAGGGGACCCCATTGAATTTTGACATTGGGGCTGGTGGAACAGCTCAATAGACCGCAAAGACCCTTATTTTGTTTTTTGTTCAATTTTCTTTTCCCCTTTTTGTGGGGTGGTGACAAGGCACGCAGGCCTCACGAATTGACTCTCTTAATACAGAAACACCCCGGCAAGGGGAAGTGAGGGAGGCCGGCGTTGCGGCTTCCTTCCCCTTTTTTCATTTCGCATTCCTGTTTTTTGTTGTTTCCCCCCTCTCTTTGGTTATCCCAGAGGGGGTAGAGACCCAGTCTACGTGACTAGTAGGCCTGTGGGCCACCACAGGCGAAGTACGCACAGGACACAAAACCCAAGGGAGGCATCGAGGTCAAGGAAACACCTACACCAGAGGGATGGCTGCCTCAAGACCTGGTTTCCCACTGGGGGTTGGTGTGAGGTTGGGGTGTAGAGGAGGTGGCGCCCCACGAACGGCCATCAAACAGAGTACTCACCCCGGAGGGGCCTCCAGCAGTTTGCCCACCCCCCCCGGTAGTACACTCAAAGTCATGGCAGGCGAGTTTGGGGACGGCCACCGAGGCGATATAGACCTACCTCAGGGACCGCACGAAACACTGGTACATCCATCAATGGCATGCAAATGGTAGTTCGAGGCCAGGTGGGCACACCTGGCTTGCCTTTTCAGTCAAACAAATCTTGATCGTTTGTAGGAGCAATGCAAGTCAGTTCTTCGGTTATCTTTGTCTGTGCCTATAACTAAATATCTTTCTAGCAAAAAAGAGCAACTGCAATGTAATTAGATTAACCCAGCACCCCAGATGCCATTCAGTGTTGTGGAAGGATTCCTACCCACTCTTCTTTGATCAAATAAATGTTTAGAAGTGA
>NW_005842901.1:479656-496919 GCF_000455745.1 Alligator sinensis | reverse complement strand
ACTCTTTCCAAACTAGAGACCATTGTAAATGAGAGCGTAATCTCTATTGCACTCAAGACGCAAAGCAGTTGTGTGTACAATGCTGATGGTGTACAGCTAACAACATAGACCAGAGTACATTTTCTAATTAGAAAAGTGATTTAAAGACTGCACCCAGGCACATACTTTAATTAAAGTGACACCGAGTAGATTACAAGCACCAGTCCCTTCAAAGCACAACACGGGTTTGTTTCATTCCAAAGGGATACAGTTAAAAAAGAAGAGTACTTCCGCAACTGAAGCCATAATAAGCCTCTGCCTTGTCTTCCTTTATCCCCAAGTTCATCAGTAAAACCACACTATGGTACTAACAGGGCTACTGTGCTTGTACCAAAAATCTTGCCCTACCAACCACTACTGTGAGAACATGTCTGTTCAGGGCAAGTAGAAGAGATGTTGCACCCAATACTTTTCACCTGTAACTTGGTTAGATGGTGATGGTGATAGAGTTCCCTGCACAGCCCCTGCCTGTTTCTTATGAAAGCCCTCTAAAATGTCTGTTAAGTATTGCATTATCTTCATTTTATCTACTCCCATTCACTGACCTGCCCAGTGAAGTCATCTCCCTGGCTGTTTCTTTTGGTATGTCTGCCAAGTTGAGTGATTGGTTCATACTGTTACTGGATTGAGGGAGACTGAATAATAGATTTTGCCCTTTCCAAGTTCCTTTGACTTTTTTTTAATCACACTGTCATCTTGTGTTCCCTGATGATTTCAGCCCCTTCTCTTTGTTCATGCGCAGGAGCCAAATGGCTCCTTTTTCCAAGCCTTGTCAAAGACTTGCAATTACTTTTGTAGTTGTGTAACAAATCATTAGCCTTCCTTAATTGCTTCTTAGAGAGAAACTATATCCTGGACTTTAAACTATTCAATTGTTATTAACTTTCACTACATTCACTTAAAAGACTGTTTTCAGCTTTTTCAAATCGAGTTGGGAAAAGGCTGCCTGCAGCTCAAAGCCTACTTTTCCATCTACCTTTTAAAATGCAACAGAGTCTGAGTGAAACTGATAGAGTGGAAAAAGATGGGTTATTTTAAAACTGAACTCAGTGACGCTGTGTTTTGATGATAACTTAAATGAATCATTTATTATTTGTTGGCCATTTTTGTCTGCTCCCTTTCTCTGTGAACAGAACATGTCTTTCCTTTCTTATCCTTCTCAAAGAAGTTTCCTGTAGCACTTTTTCCTCCTTTAAATACTTTCACTCAAGAGACCGCACCATAAGATGTCTCCTTTTAAGACATCTTCTGTGTTGCTACCATCAGTTTTACTTTATGGTGACAGAGTAATGGACAGCTAGTAATAGCTACTTCCTCTCCAGCCCAGATCAAGGCCACTGCACAGGTAATGTGCCTGGCCTCTGCCAGCCTTAGGAACAGGAGTTGCAAAGTTACTTCTGAACTACTCTCTCTACCATTGTTGTCATGTACTGAGCAACATGGCTCATTTAAGTTTCCTGGCATTGCATCTTCCAGTTGGTTCTGATAAAGAACTTAGGACCTTATGAGTAGGTCTCTATACATAGAAATATGTCCCATCAGAAGCAGTGTGGTCCAGTACATAAGACCCTAAATTAGGAGTTAGGACACTTAAGCCATGTGTACCTGGTAAATTTATTGTGCCTGGCAGCAGTGCCCTCAAGCATGACATGCTGCTCCAGGCAGCTTACTCCCTAAACCAGAAGCAGTGTAGCCCTATCTCTACATTGCCAGAAGCAGGTGAATTAGCTCAGAGACAGGCTAATTAACACTGTCAGTAGTGCACATTAGCCTACCTGAAATGACTTTGTGGACAGGACTACCTTGCTTCCAAGTTAGGAGGCACCCTATGCGTAGCAGCACAGCATGCTTCAGGGTGTGGCTGCTGGGCATGGTCAATTTACTATGTAGGTGTAAGCTTGTTTTCTATTATGTTTTAAAACTGACTTGCTATTTTGCACAAGTTGCAGAAATTCTTTACCTCACTTTGCCATTTGTAAAATGGAGAGGCTAATGTTTGCTGATCTTGGTAAAGCAGTTGGAGACCAATAGATGAAGATCCTTTAATTGGAGATCAGCTTTTGATTTTAGAATGTACAGTTGAACCTGGGACTATCCATATTAGAAAATCTCTTATGATAAGAGGCTAACTGGGAAAACACCAAATATTTGGAGACCTTTTCTACTCTACCTCTTTTTAGGAAAATCTCTCTTTCAAGCCATTTTTGCTCATTAGCCCTTTAAATGGTCACTTAAAATACATCTCCCTATATTTCCAGTGTTCCTATTGCTGTGATACTTTGCCTTGATCTAGTTCTATTCAGCTTTTGCTTTTGATAAGTTTTGTAGTGAACTGTCCTATTTGAAATAGTCAATCTAAAAATTCCCATTGCATGGCCTCCTTATTACAGCAGCCAGCCCAAAGGTTAATATAAAAAGCATTTGGTTACAGTCTTCAATTCTCAAGTTAAGGCATATTTAAATCATCAGTATTTAATAGTGTTCCTATAGGCACCAGGAGAGTACTCCAACCCAGTACAGCTAAATGATCCTGAATACCAAATTTAAAAGTAGGCATAGAAATCTTAATTATTAATTGATTCTATTTTGGCAGTATTTAATCTGGTTTGCTGTTATGACAGCTTTAGGGATTAGCTCTTCATTTCCCCTTTCCCACAGGAAAGATACTTCTGAATGAGTTAGGCCCTTCTCCATATAGTTTTTCAACAGTCAGTAAGTTGTAATGTGTAAGGTCCTGCACTCAACTCCATGTCACTTCTCTCTTCCTGTAACATAGTCATTTCTGAAGATGACAACCAATCAGTTCCAAAATTTCATATAAATGTTTTAGCCATCTCGGAGAATCAGGAAGAGACGATATGGGACATATAGAGCCTTTGCACCTGGTCAGCAGCTATACCCATTTCTGCCACCTCTTTAACTGTTTGTAGACCAAAGGACCAGTTCATGGCAGCCTTTTAATACATTCCAGCATAACACAACCCCACCCCTCAGCTCTGCCCATCTGCACAATCCAAGTTAAAAGTGTTGTCACCCTGAATGACTTATCTCCAGATTATGAAGAGTGTAGAGCCCAGATATAGGGCTCAGTCCAGCCTCATTCTCTAGGCGAGTGCTCCAACCACTAAAATATTTTGCAAAAGGTGATCCCCTCTTCTTCCTTGGTCAACGAAAGTGACCATTTCTTCATAGTAGACACAACACTTGATGTGCAGATCTGCCTTTAGGCACTAAGGCAGAGTTTAGGTGAGAGAGCTAATGTGGGAGCTGTGTATCTAATTGTTTGCTCTTGACACATCTGTACATTTACAGAAATGTAACTGTAGGCATCTAGGGAACTTTGCATTCCAAAGTGGAGGTGCTGAATGACCATAGGTGCTTATTAGTTTTTGTGGCTGTTAAGAAAAATCTTTCTAGGCTGCTTTTTTGGACTTAAGCACCTAAATTTCACCTGTTCCCCTGTATACTCCCGAGTAACATGTACATAATTATGTAACTACAGTTTTAGACACTTACAGTTTGCAACTCAGTATATCCCACACTGGTCTGCTATGCTTGGCAGCTGCAAAGGAAAATAGACTTGCCTAGCTGTGCACTAAAGGTGGACAAGTCCTAATGTTTTAGTAAGGCAGAAACCGCAACTAGGTGGAAAGAGAATCTTTTAGCCCACTAATATAGAGGCTACGGTATCTTCCCAGGAACACGAAGCATGGGTTCTAGTCTCCAAAAAAGGATTTGAACCTCTGTCTTCTACTTCATGGAAAAGTGTTTTAACCATCAGACCATGCCCAAACCCCTGTCCAGCCCTCCTTTGGAAGCTGGCCCACTCAGCAACCAAGAGAGGGAGATATGTGGGGTCAGGAGGTATGTACAAGCTGGGAGCGTAGGTTCTAGCCTGGGCCCCTACTTTCATTGGGAACAGAGCTTCCCAAGTACTTTTATCCAATGAATATTTTCAAATGCAGGGTACACTGCACTGGCTTCAAGACATGTGCTGCAAGGGGACATAGGCAATGCATGGTTTAAAGGTGTGGCTGTGGTTAGGTGTTCTGTTTCTTCCAAGTACTCATGCAAAGCAATACTATTTTGCCGCAGGGGAGTGTAACAGGGGGGGCCTTCTCAGGGCCAATTTAACTGTGGCCCGCCCACCTGTTTCTGGGCTAACCACCTGCCTTCTCGGCTGCCATGCCTTGTTGGTAATTAGATAAATGATGTAATTAAGTGGGAGGCTGACTATTTTCTGCCCTGATGCTAGGGGGCGCTATCTGCGGCTCCATTCCTACCCTATACCGCAGCCCAAGCCTCGCAGATGGTATTTGAAAATTCCTCTTCATGTTGGGGTCTAGGCCACTGTGGGCCTACTCATTTTTCCTCTCTCTAGCTAGGCCTGTCAGTCAAAAAAAAAAAACCCCAAACCCCCCCACTAATCAGGGTTTGACTCCCAGGCTCTAGCTCTCAAAAAAAACTCCTCACTCAGGCTCTTGCCCCTTTGTGGCGCCGGGGTCAGTGCACCCCAAAATGGTGTGCCCTCTCTGGCACCAGGGTCAGTGCACCCCAAAATGCTGCACCCTCTCTGGCGCCGGGGCCAGTGCACTGCAGTGGGCCCCCAATGAGGCCTCCTTCTCCAAAATAGCCTCACCCAAACCACCAGTTGTTAACATTAAACAAGGGAAGCAACATGCCTGCTTACTTTAGATGTAGTCTTTAGGTGTAGTCTTCCGACAGAGACTGCAGCCACAGCGCCATAGTCATTGGGAGTCCACCTCCCAGCTGCCCCTCTGGCCTTCTCCACTCACCATTTGTAGGATTCTGGACTTCCTCTTCCCGTCACCTGAGTGGCTGGCAGGGCTTGAGCCTTTACCCCTATTGACCAGCCAGCCATGACTGGAAGGTTCTGGACTTAAAGGGGCCACCCTGTCTTTTAGTAACAGGGTTAGGGTTCCCTGTTACAGGGAGATAGAATCCAAGCTGTGTGTAACTGCCCCAAACTGCAGTTTTGGGGCTATGTGTGTGCCACTTAGGCACGTACAGTAAAATAGGATTGAGGCCAAGGTGTTCAAGATCTCTCTCTTGATCTCAACTTTCAAAACTCAAATCCAAACTTTCTCCAGCAGTAGGGTCTCCCTATTGCTGAGCCCTGCCTGCTGCACCTGGGGCTGTGTGGGTAAAACTGGGGAGCCAGGCTGGTCCTCTCCCGCTTAGGGAGTGGCAGTGGCTTTGTGTTGGGAGGAGGAGGGTGCTTAGGAAGAAAAAGGTTGAGAACTCCTGCTTTGGAACAGTGGGGGCCAGCTTTTCTGGCAGTCTTGCCACAAATTAGACCCACACCCTCTTCAAAGTGTCAATCCAATCCCCTTACCCTACCCAATCAGTTGCTCTGCTTTCTGCTTTCTGCCCTGGCTGCTGCTGTGCTGCCTGTTTCCTCCATGGTTTGCCACGTGCCACACACAGGGGCTGTCTGTTCCACTTGTAGCACATGTGGCGACCTCTGCTCTGGAGCATTTAATTCTAGCTGCCAACCAGGAAGTTGTTGGACACAAAGAGCCAGTGTTTCAGTCTGGTAAAATACTTCCTATGAAATGTCCAATTTAGTTGGAAATGTGTCCTATTCAAAGGCTCACTAGGAACCTATCTAAAAAGCTTTCTTACTAAACCTACTATTATCTTTCACCTAGACAGATAGACAGTGAAAGATAATAGTCAGTTTCCATGTTAACTGAATGTCTTTTGTTATTTCAATATATCAGCCTTACTAAAACTCAGAGCAGCAAGGGATGAGTGAATTATTAAACCTTAGTCCTCAACACCTGCTCCTACCAAATGAGAGAACCTTCCTCTTGACCGTCTTCTTATCAGGACATCCCCTTGCTACTTCAATACAAAATCCTTGTCTCTTTTCTTTATTGCCTGCCTCTGTTTTTCTTGACTTGGTTATCTTCTGGCTACACCCAAAAATATATTTCTAATATAAAATACTTCACAAATTGAAATCTTGTTTCTGACTTTCTCCTCCATTTAGACTTCTGCCTTCAGTCAGAAATATTGGAGTCATCTTTGCCTGAGGTTTCCCTTTCCTTCTACAGCTGGTTTGTCTTTTATTCACCTGAATCATTGTCAGTTTACACTGCTGCTTTTATTCTCCTTCTGTGGCATTAACCATGTTTGAAGTCAGTCTTCTCTTTCTAAGTATCTGCTCTGCAAATCTCACTAAGCTACACACTGTGTTCAATTACTCCAGAAAGGGCATTTGTATTGTCCTTATTTTATGCTACCTTCTCTGGTGGGCTGTTCATCTTTTAGGAGCATAAGACTGGAAGGAGCATCCTGGGCTACTGGGGACTACATTTGTAGGCAGTCCCCAAAATCATCACTTGAAATTCTCACCCACAACTACAAGGCACAATGCCCAAAACAAAACAACAAAACACCCTATAACATGCTGTAGATACAAGAGAAGAATTTAAGGGCATCTCTTTATGCAGTGGTGCTCCACCATACCAGCACACAGGCAGATGAGTAGGGCACAACCACTGGATCCAAAACCAGTCCAGATCCAGTGAGCAGGGCTGGGTCTGTGAACCAGATCCAGCACACAAGGGACCCTGTGCACCAGGTCTGATCTGCAAACCAACTGCATGCACCATGGTTAGTCCAGCTGTGAACTGATCCTGCATGCCAGATCTAGGGCCATGCACCAGGTCTTATACTTTGTGCTAGGTCCAGGACCAATTAGCGTTGTTACTGGTCCCGAAATTTCCAACCTGGGGGGAACCCCAGGGGCCAGATGACTTGGCTCTGTGGGTTAGATCCAGACTAGGGATTGTACTTTGAGCAGCACTGTCTTTATGAGTGACAACTTGAGTTTTGCTCCTTCAAAGTAATGAATGGCATTCTCCAGGTTGAATAAATTTTGAGTGACTGAGACCCAAATGGGCACAGAGTCTGTAGTTTGATCTCCAGATACACACAAAAGAAATTATAGAATTGGTCAATCTTGGGGACCTTATATAAAGGGTATTTTTACAATGTCTTTTAGTCAGAGTCATAGAGAAGCAGGGCTGAAAGGGACCTCCAGGGGTCATCTAGTCTAATCCCCTGTCTGAGGTAGGATCTTCCCTGTCCAAAGCATCCCATACAACTAGAATCTAAATTGTACATAAGACTACCATCAACCCTGACACAACATAAACCTAACACCCTAACCTGTCACAAGTAAAGCAGGAGAACCACACCAGCCAATGTCCTGCTTTTAAAAAATGTTGTCAATATACACTCAAGAGGTTCTGGGTAGAGGGCCATGTCCTCTGCTATAGAGAAAGGCAAAAATCCCTGCAGTCCATACCAATCTGACCATGGAATAAAATTCCTTCCTGATCCCACATATGGCAATCTGTCTGACCCTAAGTGGAGGAGCAAGACCTTCTAGCCAGGGACCTCTGGCTTTGCTCTCAGCAGGAGCATTAACACACCCCATTCAAAGTCCCTAGCCTTGGCTGTAGCCAATACCTAGTAGTGCCTCTGGGAAGGCTTAAAACCCCCTGACACATATAGCAGGGTTGCGGGGAACAACCAGCAAAACTCAGAAGCATTGAAAATACCCCTGGTAGATAATAGACATAGCTACACCTAGATCATCCCCAACCAGTGACTTGTCCAACCTCTTCTTGAACATCTCCAGTTATGAAGAGTCCACAACTTCCTTAGGCAGTCTATTCTACTGCCTCACTGTTCTAACAGTGAAGAAGTTTCTTTTTCTGGATATCCGGTCTAAACTTACTTCGCTGCAACTTCAAGCTATTGGTCCATATCCTCCTCTGTGCAGGGAGAGAAAAGGTACTTTCCCTCTTCTTCATGGCAGCTCTTCAAGTATTTGAAGACTGCTATCATGTCCCCTTGTAAGCACCTTTTCTGCAAGCATAGCTCCTTCAGCCTTTCCTCATATGACTTGCTTTCCAAACCTTTGATCATATTTGTTGCCCACTGTAACAGGGGGCCTCCTTGGGGCCGACTTCCCAGTGGCCTGCCCACCTGTTTCTGGGGTAAGCGCCCACCTTCTCGTCCGCCATGCCTTTTTGTTACTTATTTAATAGATATTAATCAAGCAGGAGGCTGCCCATTTCTTGCCCCGATGCCAGGGGGCGCTATCTGCAGCTCCATTCCTCCCCTACACTGCAGCCCAAGCCTTGCATATGGCATCTAAATGTTATCATAATCACTGGCCCCCTCTCTGGGCCCCAGAATCCTCCTAATTGAACCCCACCTGGATTCCTCTCCTCAGGCAGTCTCATCCGCCTTCATACTAGGCAGCATA
Organism: Alligator sinensis; assembly: GCF_000455745.1. Taxonomy (NCBI): domain Eukaryota; kingdom Metazoa; phylum Chordata; order Crocodylia; family Alligatoridae; genus Alligator; species Alligator sinensis. The sequence goes on along the minus strand of NW_005842901.1, from coordinate 488,572 downwards.
GCTCCCTGAACCACTTCCCCTTTGGGTGTGGTCCCCCCGGGACCTTTGGCTCACTAGCCCTGGCCCACCTCGTGGCCAGTCGGAACCCCAGGCGTGCAACTCTTGGGTATCCCTCGCGGTGGGCCCCCCCCCCGGCCCATCAACCCTTCCGGTCCTGGCCCCAGGATTGACTAGTCGGGGGAAGTTCAGACAGGCCCGAGTCTATGGCCTTTTCTCTCTCTCCGGGGCTCCACCCTCCAGGCCCTCCAAACAAGGGGTAACCCACCCGGTGGTGGGGGCTAGGGGTTAAGGTACCCCGACCCACCTTTCACTGGGGTGGTAACTGGCCTGGCATTTCCTGGGGACTCCTGCACCACTAAGAGCCCCACCAGGCCACCCACTCCTGGAAGGGTGCAGTTTTAGGTTATATCCAGGACCAGGAGCCTCCTGACCATCCCCTACAGCTCCTCCCTTACCTCCAGATGATACTTCTTGCCTGGCCTCCAGTAGCAAAACTGCCTTGTTTATATGGGCAGCCTTAGGTTCAAAATGGCTGCCCTCATCAGACACCTGGCAGCTGCCAGCTCCAGGCCCTTAAAGTGGCCGGCACACACAGTGCTCTGCCACACCCACCTAACTGTCCCCATTGACAACCTCTTTTTCCTAGAATACCCTGCTAGGCCTAGGTGCTTACTTTTTAGTTATTGTAGTACCTAAGTTAGAGAGATGCAAGCTACAGCTCTGGATCTCGCCTTAAGTACTAAATAAAACCTGAAGTTATTGTCTGCATAGAAATAACTCCAGTTCTGCTGTGAATATGAACTCCCAATTGTTTTTATGTACAAGCTGTTCCTGCAGAATCCTGTTTTGAAAACACATGCAATCTGTTAGTTTAAACTAACTACCATTCATTATGTGATCATTATATGATTTACATTTGTGAAGGAACCATTAACACCAGCGATGTTCTTAAGCCGGGATCTGGGTTTCCTGTTTGCTGCGGAAAAATGCATATTTTCTCCCTTATAGGAGAAAGTCATGGATTTCCATCTTTAAAGGAGAAAAATGTGGGAAACCATGGGTTTCCCCTTGCAGGCTGGCAGAGTTCCAGATTGCAAGGGGCTGCTTGGGGCGGGGTGGGGGGGAGTAGAAGGAGGCCAGTCACAGACTGGATGTACCATATGCATGTTTGTTTATACACATGCATGCGGCAACCAGGCAGCATGATGGAAAGCAACTGCCACGGCTCCCTGTAAGTAAGTCTATTGGGGGCAGCATAGACAATGTGTTGGGGGATGGGGAGGCATAGGTGATGTGTTGGGGGGCATGGTGGGGAACATACCACCCAAATTTCTGCGCCTGTAGTGGGCAGGACCCAGCATGGGAAGACAGCAGAGCAAGGAGACTCATTGCTGCCATCACCAGGACCCCCACACTAGCTACACCGCCAGCAGCATAAGGAGTAACAGACCATGGGGAGAGTGCGCTGCCCTCACTCCTCCCACTGCCAGCTGCTCATATGCTGGGCTGCAGCTCTACCCCATCACCATGGTTTAGCCACTGCCACCACTCCCCTCAGACCATGGCTGTACCACAGAGGGGAGGTGGGATGGGGGACAGTGCAAGCGGGCTGAGGGATGTGGTGATGATGGCTGGATGAGGTAGAGCCGCGGCCTGGTGCTCAAGCGGCTAGCAGCAGGAGGAGGTGAGGGCAATGTGCCCCCCCACCCTGCATCCTGGTTTGTTACTCCTCATGCTGTTGGCGGCGGCAAAATTGGTGGGAGGGAGGGGGGCAGTAGCAGTAACAATTGGCAGGGGTAGGGGGTGATCCTGGCAGCAGTAATGGTAACAAATCTCGCCACCCCACTCAGCCCTCCTGTGTTAGGTCCTGCTTAGTGGACCGTGGAGGCCCCCAGGGGGTGGCAGCAGGGTGAGGAACACCGCAGCACACAGGACACATCATCCCCCCCACCCTGCCCTGCATGGGATCCACTTGGCTCCGTTTTGGACGTGCTGCTGGTGGGGAGGTGGCTCTGCGCTCCGCTCTGGCCTCAGCAGCCACACATGACAGCTAGGGCTCAGGCACTGCTGGCTAGCTGTGGCTGGCTCCGCAGGGCAGGGAATGGGCAGGATGCAGCTTCCAGGTCCCCATAGCTATGGCAGCTGGGTGCCCCCTCCAACAGAGCTCTGGAGTGGCAGGGTGCTGCAGGTCAGGAGTGAGGGTACCAGCAGGACCAGGAGGCTACAAGTTGGGAGGGAGGGGCACCAGCAGAGCCAGGGAACTGGAAATTGGGAGTCAGGGGCACTGGCAGGGCTGGGGGGCTTTGTGTCAGGAGTGAGGGGCACCAGCACATCAAAGTTGCTCAGTGCCACAAAGCAGCTGGAGGGACCGCCTCAGCTGGACCTGCGTCCTGGTGAGCAAAGGGGGCAGAGGGAACTCTGATTTTCCATGATAAAAAAACTAGACTCAAATGTCAAAATATATAGGTATTTAGAATTTATTGTATTATAATAATTGAGGCACTGGTAGGCTTCCAGATTGCTTTAAAATTGTAAATATATCAATAAAACATTATATTTAACTAATACATATATGTATAGCTAGATAGATATAGATATAGATAGATATTAAAATGAAACACCTCTATTTATCTATCTATAGAGGTGTTTTATTTTAATCATGGAAAAATGCAGTTTGGGGTTTTTTTAATCAGAGAATTTTGGATTTTTATAAAACAGGGAAAACCAAGATCTCTGTATAGTGAGCCATTGTAACTGTGAGACACCAGCAAGTAAAATCGTGAGTCACACCCTGTCAAACTAGTACAGCATGGTCAGGCAGTGGCACCCTCAAGCACACTGCAATGGTGTGCACAGGCAGCTTCCTGAACTGGAAACAGTGTACTTGTGTCCATGTAGCACTCTGGGTGGACTAATCAGCACTACTGAGCAACAGGATCAAGTCGACTACCCATATGCTAATCAGTAGGGCTGTGTGAAGCTTAGGCCACTGATTCAATTTGGCAGAGATTTGGCCCGATTCGGCGTCGAATCTCCAAATCCAAATTGAATCAGGAGATCTATTAATCTCTTTGAACCGAACTGGAAGCCTCCGATTTGATTTGGAGAGATTCAATGATTCAGGCATAGATACAGCTTTATATGTTTTTTTCTTGAGGTACCAGGTACCTCATGAATGCTGAGATGATGTGGCATATGGAGCATCCCACAGGAGCGCGAGGGGGTCCCCGGTGCACTCAGTAGTGGACCTCCCCGCCATCTTGCTCGGCAACTGGTGCCTCCGGGGTCTGGCGGGACACCCAGGGTCCCCTTGCAGCCGATCGCCGAGCCTGAGGGGGGGTGTGGGGGGGGCCTCTGCTGCCGAGTACACAGGGGGGCCCCAAGCTCCTGTTGGACGCTCCATCCTCCCCAGCATCTCAGCATTCAGGAGCCACGCCTGGTACCTCAAGGTTTGTAGAAAAAAATATATGAAGTTGTGTCTATGGCCGAATTGCTGATTCTCCGAGTCAGAATTGAATCTTCAGATTTGGATTCTACTGAATCGAATCAGGACAGTGATCTGAATCAGCAAATTGAATCACTGTCCCCCAAATCGGGCCCAATCCAAATCGAATACGGCCCGCTTCACACACCCATACTAATTAGTCCACATGCAGCCTCACACAGATATGACAAGCGGCAGCAGCAGTGTTGGCAGCAGGTCCCTGAATATGAGGATGACAGTCCTCCAGTAGATAGGAAAGTCATTATTGAATCCAGAGATGATTGAAGAGGCCAGTCTCAGAGCTGCATGTTTGACTCCAGACATGACATACAGTTCCAGAAGGAAGGAGTAGATTCTGGCATTGTCAGGTCACAGCTCTTTCTGTATGTCTGTCTCATGTATTTGGCTCCATATTGAGGCAAGTTTGCTCAAAATGGTCAATGCCTTGTCGTACATCGTGATGCCATTGGGGGATGATTTAGTGCTCAACTCGTCCAGGTTTTGATGTTAATATTGCATTTCTTCACATTGGCCTTCAAGGAGTCCTCAAACCTTTTCTTTCGCCCACCTCTAGAGCAGCAACTACTGGTGAGTTGGGAGTATAGGATGTATATCAGGAGCTGGTTGTCAGGCATTCTCATAACATGTCCTGGCCAATGGAACAGGTTCTGTATAAACATGGCTTTGAAGCTGGTGGTGTTTGCTTGAGCCAAAATGGCATTCATTTTTCTGTCCTTCCAATTGATGTGGATGAGTTTTTGAAGATGATGTTACTGATGGTAATATTTGAAGGCTTTCAAAGATTTCCAATATGTCAAGCAGGGTTCATACCCGTACAGTAGGGCAAGAATGAAAACAGCTGGTAGATGAGAAGTTTGGTTTTGGTTGAAGTCATGATAATCAAAAATTTGATTTTGGAGATGTTCAAAGGCAAAACTGGCATATTTTATTTGGTATTGAATATCATCATCTATGTTTAGTTTTTGGAATAGTTGACACCCAGGAGAGTAAATGTTCAACATTTTCCAGGAACTGCTCTCTAATTATAATATGTGGGGAGTACTTTGTTGTTTGGGGTATGTTGGTAGGGTATTTTAGTTTGCATGAAGTTGACATTGAGTCCAAGCATTTCATATGCTTCACAGAAGCTGTCAAGAGTGACTTTGAGCTCTTCAGTTCAGTGGACACACACAACACAGTTGTCAGCATACTGAAGATCAGTAACGAAGGTGTTGGTGATCTTGGATGTCAAATACAATGACTATATATGTTAAAGAGATCCCTGTCCATGTTGCACTAGATGCTGTCTCCAGATGGAAGTCTGTCAGCAATAAGATGCAGAATAGCTGCAATATAGAAAGAAAAAAGTGTTGGTGCAATCACACATCCTTGCTTGACTCCAGTTATAATGGTGAATCTGTTTCTGAGCCATTGCTTAGAATGCTTGTTGTCATGTCATCCTGAAGAAGTATGATGATGGGAACAAATTTTGGTGGGCATCCAGATCTCATCAGGATATTCCATAGAACTTCTGTGTTGATTGAGTCAGGTCAATGAAGGCCATGTAAAGATCTCTGTATCGCTCACAGTACTTCTCCTGCAGCAGTCTAATAACAAACATCATGTCTATTGTACCTCTGAATGGTCTAATCACACTGGGACTCATGTGGCATGGGGACGGGGTCTATTTAGGACAGAGGTGCACAAAATACGGCCTGCAGGCCAGATCTGGCCTGCCAACAGATTCAAACCGGCCTGTGGGCAGGTGGCCACCAACCCATTGGATCTGGCTCACGGGTGGCTGGTGGCTCCAGCTACAATATGGTCCTAGGTGGGCAGGGCTGCTTCTGCTCAGCAGCATCAGCTTTTGACATGGTGCCATCAGCTGTGGACTCGGGTAGGGGCTTCTGCCACAGTGGGCAGCTGGCAGCCTCAGCTGCATACGCAGCCAGCAGGTTCCACGTCAGGGCTTCCACGTCAGGGCTCCGGTACCTGCTGGCTGCACTCACAGCTGACGCGCGACACCCACCCACTGTGGCTGAAGTCCCCATCTGGGTTCAGAGCTGAGCTTCAGGACTTTTTGCAAACTTCAGCTCCAGCTGGGTTCTGGAGGGGGAGATGGGCACACACACACAAGAGAAAGAGAAAAGAGAGAGAGAGACGGATGTAGTCTTCGACAAGTTACCACAACTCACTAAGTGGCCCTCCAACCGAAATAATTGCCCACCCCTGATTTAGGAGAATGTGAGTGAGGATCTTTCCGGCTATGGACTGGACTGCAATGCCCTGGTTATTGCTTCAGTCCAGTCTAGCTCCTTCCTTGAATATAGTTATGATTCTGGCATGTCTCAGGTTACTGGGAAATCTGTTCATGTTTCTAGATTTTCAGAATAAGGGCATGTGGTTGATAAGTGAGCTGTTTTCCACCATGCTTAAATATTTCAGCTAGTATTCTGTTAGAACCAAATGCTTTGTTGCTTTTCATCTACTCAATGGCTTTCAAAGCCTCTTGATTTTTTAAAATGAAGGTCTTCAATGGTGGAGCAGTTTGATGAAGAAGGAATACTTCACAGTGGCTGCTAAGGTTGAAGAAGGCTGCAGCAAAACAAAAACCTCGGGTTCTCTATGTTTTCCTTGCCATCAGATTAAGTTTTCTTTCCTGCAAAGTATTGTGCAGTTCCTGATATACAGCAGCATCCTTACATTAAACAAAGACATGCTCCGAAATCTTTCATCAACAGCAAGTCCTATGGCAATGGGCAAGTGGCAGTGGGGGCAGGTGCTAGTGATTACTGAAAGCCCCTAGTCATGAACCTACATAGAGGCAATGAGTGTATGATGGTCATTTTATACTTGGATCTGAGACAGGTGTGTAATTTAGAAGCTGCAGTCATGACTGAGCAGGCCTATTTAGGATTCACTCTGTTGGCACTGAATTTGGACCCAGCCCCTATACTTTTGTTCCGGGCAAGCACAACCCTCAGCTCGACCACAACACCTGCCAGTTGATAATAGGCGAGTTTACTGATACAGAGTGATAACAAAAAAAGCAACAATACAAACAATCAAGCAGTTCTATATCTACCAATCCTAGGGCTGTCATCAGAGTCAGCGTACATCTGGTCAGGATGCAGGCTCCACTCTGAGGCTCTCTCTCTTAGGTGTCAGCTGTCAGGAGGTGGGATGCCAAGGCCCATGACCCCCTTCTTGTGGGGTGCATGAGATGGGCTGGTCATATGCCCTCTGTCCATGCCAGCCTCAGAGACCCTTCCTGGGGGATGGGGACCCTTCTCAGGAAGGAGAAGGAGGGATGGGAGGAACGGACAAAGGGAGGGGACAAGGAGGAACAGGGAGGGACTCTGTTAATCTTAAGTCTCTGCTTTTGTATTCTCCTTCCCCCTTTGATGACTCCTGATGACACTTCATTGTGGCTATCTCTGGTTGGTTGTCTCTCTGTGGTCACAAATCCACGTAGCCTTCTAGACCTTCTCCTAATTTGGTCTTTTCCCCCAAAACTGGGACTCAGGCCTGCCTGCTGCTCTGGGGCCTTGTAGCTGGTGTTATTTATCTTGTGTTATGGGACACTATGGTACATACTTCCTCAGTTCCCGGGCTTTGTGTCCTTGTTGTGTTAGACAACCTGTCTGCCTTGAAGGCTGTGATCTTGTGTTATGGCATGCCCCCCTCAATTCTCAGGCTGTGTCCGTGGGTTGGCCTTGTTGTGCTAGACAGCTCGTCTGTTGTCAGGGCCATGAGAAGCTGTGTGTGCATCTCCCAAGCTTTTTAGAAATCCATTAACCCTTGCTGCCCATCTTGAACCCTTATAATGCATATATCTATACCTATAAGCCAATTCCCCAAAAAAGAGACCTTTAAATACCGTTTTTAAGCCAACACACTCTGCTGACCCCATATGGGGGGGTGGGGGGGAGGGGGAATAGACAAGGTGCCCTAAACATACTGTCTCATTTCACCTGGCTGGAAAACCACATCCAGTGGGATCAGTCTATTTGCAGTCTAAATCAAGAAATGAAGTTTGCAATCTGGAACATCCGTACTCTAATGGACAACTTTAGCACGGATTGATTGGAATGAAGGACAGCACTAGTGGACCAAGAACTTGCACAATTTGATATTGATATTGCTGCATTTACTAAGTCCAGATGTCTGGGGAGGGGAAGTTCACAGAGCATGGTGGTGGCTACACCTAATTTGAAAAGGAAAGGCTGAAAAAGACAGACACATCCATGGTGTTGATTTTGATATCAAGACCAAGATTGTTCCTTAGGTGCCAGAATGTTTGGTTGGTATCAACGAACATCTCACAACCCTTTGTCTTCCATTGACCATCAGACAACATGCAACAGTCATCAGCACATATGCCCCAAACCTTGATGTGGTTTACAAAACAAAGGAAAAATTCTACAAGACTAGACCAAGTACTGTCATCTGTTTCCAAAGAATACAAGATAATTCTTTTTGGTGATTTCCATGCTAAAATGGGCAGGGGCTCTGAGCTATGTAAAGGAACACTTGGAAAGGAAGGGGTGGGGATAGTCAACTAAAATAGAATTCTCTTCCCAAGATGACTGGCTCTGTGGATGCAGAGGGACCAGCGGATGTGATATACCTGACTTTAGCAAGGTTTTTGATACAGTCTCCCACAACATTTTTCCAAGCAAGCTAATGAAGTATGGTTTGGATGAATGGACTGTAAGGTGGATAGAAAACTGGCTGGAGCATCAGGCTCAGATGGTAGTAATCAATGGCTCAATGTCTAGTTGGCAGCCGGTATCAAGTGGATTGCTCCAGGGGTCAGTACTTGGGCCGGTTTTGTTCAATATCTTCTTCAGTTCCCTGGAAGATAGGATACAGTGCATCCTCAGCAAGTTTGCAGGTGACACCAAGCTATGGGGAGTAGTAGAAGCACAGGAGAGTAGGGCTAGGATTCAGAGAGACCGTGACAAATTGGAGGATCAGGCCAAAAGAAACCTTACGAGATTCAACAAGGACAAGTGCAAAGTCCTGCACCTAAAACGGAACAATCACATGCACAAGTACAGGCTGGGGACCAACTGGCTAAGCAGCAGTTCTGCAGAAAAGGACATGGGGTTTACAGTGAACAGGAAGCTGAATATGAACCAGCAGTGTGCCCTTATTTCAAAGAAGACTAACGGCATAATGGGCTGCATTAGTAGGAGCATTGCCAGCAGATCAAGGGAAGTGATTATTCCCCTCTATTCAGGACTGGTGAGGCCACATCTGAAGTACCGTGTCCACTTTTGGGCCCCCCACTACAGAGACAATATGGACAAATTGGAGAGAGTCCAGCAGAGAGCAATGAAAATGGTTAGGGGGTCCGGGCACATAACTTATGAGGAGAGGCTGAGGGAACTGGGCTTATTTAGTCTAGAGAAGAGAAGCCGATCTGG